>NC_073396.1:4221656-4521656 GCF_028641065.1 Leucoraja erinaceus
CATTTTCAGAATGATAATTTATTAACACAAACTGTTCCCCCGCAACGTTGATTACACTGCGAATCGGGTTGGGTTTACTGAAATGGATGAAAAAAAGGCCCACGTTCCGCTCCATTGCGTACTACACATCAGCCCATTGCATTTAGAAGGAGTGGTCTATCTTGCTCCGCTATAGGATCTTTGGTTTCAAGCACATACCAGGGAGAGGATGAGGTGCTGCATTTTTGGAAGTCAAAACAGCACAGGATCTTCACAGTGGGGGCCTGGGGAGTGCTGTACAGCAGAGGGATCTTGGTGCATAGTTTGCCTGAAAGTGGTGCCACGTGTACATAGAGCATCGGAAACGGCCTTCGGCACATTGTCCTTCACCAGTCAGGGAATGGAGTGTAGAAACCCATTGTCAGAGTGTCGGAAACGTCACCCATTCCTTCTCTCCAGAGATGCTGCCTGTCCCGCTGAATTACCCCAGCATTTTGTGTCTACGATTTAAATCAGCATTTAAATCAGCATCAGCAGTTCCTTCCTACACATAGAAATTGAGACGTTTTGTTAGTTATAGGCAAGTGGGTCTAGGGTAGCTGGCCGGTGTGGGCAAGTTGGGCCGAGGGGCCTGTTTCCACACCAAATTAATCTCTGACTAGTGTACAAGACATTGGTGAGGCTGCAATCGGAGTATTGCGTTCAGTATGGTCACCCTGCAGTCGGAAAGGCTAAGGAAAGTTTGAGTCCTTGCAGCACAGGAAGCTGAAGCGTGGTCTGATAGAGGTGTACAACATCGTGAGGGGACTAGAAGATGCATTCTGTATCTTCCCCTTTGCTCTATCTATTGTACTTCAATATGAACTGAGTGCAAGTGCGTCCGCTGTCACGCTGCGGAAACAGAGAGGGTGAGACAGAGTTTCTTTCCACTGGCCATCAGGACTGTAAACTCTGATCTCACCAGGGACTCATTTACTAATTTACTGTTGTGTCTTTTTTTTAAATGTAAATATTGGTTCAGTTCTGTTCTGTTGTTCTGTTGTTTTGCACATCCCGCAGGCATTGCCACTTTCATTTCACAGTACATCTTGTATGTGAATGTGACAAATAAAGTTGACTTGACTTGACATTTGTCCATGGTTTATCTGATCTTTTTGGATAGCATACAAAACAAAGCTGTTCACTGCACCTTGGTACATTGACAATAATAAATCTAACACTAAACCTTAAGGTGGGAGGTGGATTGAATGGAATCTATGCTTGTCTGTGTGGAGTTTGCACGTTCTCCCTGTGATCGCGTGGGTTTCCTCCAGGTGCTTCAGTTTCCCTTCACATCCCAAAGATACGCGGTTAATTGTAGGTTAATTGGCTTCTGTAAAATTGCTCCTAGTGTGTTGGGAGTGAATGTGAAAATGGAATAACATGGAACTAGTGTGAACGGGTGATCGATAGCCAACGTGGACTCGCTGGGCTGAAGGGCCTGTTTCCATGCTGTATCTTTCAATCAACCAAACATGCTCTCCCTGTGGATCCAAAATGCTGGAGTAACTCAGCAGGACAGGCAGCATCTCTGGAGAGATGGAATGGGTGACGTTTCGGGTTGAGTCCCTTTTTCAGACTGAAAGTCAGGGAAAAGGGAAACGAGAGATATGAGTGATGCTGTAGAGAGATACAAAACAAATAAATGAAAGATTCGCAAAAAAGTAACTATGATAAAGGAAAAAGGCCATTGTTAGCTGTTTTCTAGGTGAGAACGAAAACGATTAAAAAATCAAGTCTGCAATTTATCCCATCAGATAAAGCATAACAATAAGTTTAATTTGACACCAAATTCACTTTCATATCTCAAGTATTAAAAAAGTTATGACCATTTTCATACTCGGAAATTAGCATCTTGTTCCCTATTGATTTTCAATGGGCATTACAAAAAAGCTGTGATCTTAGATAGTCAAAAGCACATTTCTTAAGGAAAGATTAACATTTTTAAATAGCCTAAGTGTCCAAAGATTATTCACAAATAATTCACAATATAACATGATTTTTATATCTAATTTACATTAATTTATAGGCCAAATGGAAGGAATTTAGTGTTCAATTGCTGTAAATAAATCGGTTTTCTAGTGGGTTCATGTGGAATGCGCAGGTTTAGAATGTTGACAGCGCGCTGGATTAGTGCCCTCAAATGCCGAGAAAAATACTGGGGGATATAAAAAGCCCAAAATGAGCTACTCGCTATAGAAAATTATAATTATAGGGTTATATACATGCCCCATTTAATGTAAAAATAAGGTACATACCTTTAATTGTTTGCTTTATAAAACCCTGGGGCTGCCAGAGCTTGCGGAATGAACGAGAGCTTTTAAATTTATTATATCTACTCTTCGAGGCCTATAAAACTAATAATAGCTTTTGGGACCGGGTCTTGCAGCGATTCTCCGTTAATGATTTACTAGGCTGAACATCTGCGATTGGAACAGCCTAGTAAAAATCGGGTTTTAAACCCGCCCCCTCCAAACAGCTCCAAAATCACACACAAGGGGAGGGGCAGATGCTCAGCCACGATTCAGGTACGTTTTGTAACATACCTACGAAAAGCTGGTGTGAATTGGGTGGGGAAGGGATGGAGAGAGAGGGAATCCAGGGGTTACTTGAAGTTAGAGAAATCAACACTCATACCTTGGGTTGTAAGCTGCCCAAGCAAAATATGAGATGCTGTTCCTTACATTTGGCCTCACTCTGACAATGGAGGAGACCTAGGACAGAAATGTCAGTGTAGGAATAGGAAGGGGGAATTAAAGTGTTTAGCAACCGGGAGATCAGGTAGGTCCAGGCAGTCTGTTCGAAGGTGTTCGGTGAAACGATCGTGCAGTCTACGTTTGGTCTCGCTGATGTTCAGCGAAATGATTGCCCAGTTCCCTTTCCCTTTCCCCAGACTTTCAGTCTTGACCTGAAACGACACACATTCCTTCTCCCCAGAGATGCTGCCTGTCCCGCTGAGTTATTCTAGCATTTTGGGTCTATCTTCGGTTTAAACCAGCATCTGCAGTTCCTTCCTACACATGGCTCTCGATGTGGTACTTATATTACATAGAAACATAGAAACATAGAACATAGGTGCAGGAGTAGGCCATTCGGCCCTTCGAGCCTGCACCGCCATTCAATTTGATCATGGCTGATCATCCACATCAATATCCCATACCTGCTTTCTCTCCATACCCCCTGATCCCTTTAGCCACAAGGGCCACATCTAAATCCCTCTTAAATCTAGCCAATGAACTGGCCTCAACTACCTTCTGTGGCAGATAATTCCACAGATTCTTTCATGAATTACATTAAATCTCCGACTCCTGGTGACTGAATCTTCTGCCAGTGGAGAAGGATTGTCTACTGAATCTTTCAAATGCTCCACTGAGATCAAGATGTAACGGTGACCTTTAAAAATGTCCATCTAATAAGTTAGTACACCGGCTTTACTGAATGGAATATAGTGTACAGCCTCCGCACATAGTTTGAAAATCAGATGGTTATAAGCCCTCTCTCACACCCTTTAAAGTAATGGGGTGATCTCAGGAGAAAGGACATGATAAAGTGGCCAGAATAAACATGAACCAAACATTTGGTATAATAAATTGCTGTTGCACACATCCCATAAGCCAGACTTTGTAAAGTATAAATTATACACAAGATAGATTGTATGTACTGTACTGTCAAGCTAAAACCAGCTGAGAAACATATTAGCCATAAACACTATTCTAACTGATGACTTGCTTCAACATAATGCACCACCGTGGAACTAAAGATCCACTATCAAGGACAACAACATAATTCTAAAAAGGAAGGGGCTTTTCAGCATGTGTGGTGTGTAACCGTGGCAACCGTTTCCAAGTCTGCTGTTTTCTCTCTTATAAAGGGTTGTTTCACTACACGGAAAGTCGTGCAACAAAGAACAGATTTGCGGTGAGTGTATTTGTAACAGCAGCAGTTTCTTTAAGTAGAGTTGATTACAGGGAGAGCATGCTGGGGGGAGGCAGAGACATGAAAAATATCAAAGGATGACAAGTTTAATAACAAGGTACAGGCTTCTTGCCAGAAGGAATTTCATGAGGCAGGCATGGCATCTTTTTGTAATACAGACGATCAAGTTATGTTTGTACTGGTTTTGAGAATATCACACACACATCCAGACATTATACATAGTTACGGAGTCCTCAACAAAAACACGAAGAAATCTGATTACATCCTGTCAACCTAGAGAAATATAATTGATCTCCTATTGATCAGTTGATGTGCCTGAGAGGATATTGATTGATGTCAAGATACAGCATGGAAACAGGCCCTTCGGCCCAGCGAGTCCAATCCTCTTCACAATAGTTTTACGGTTATCCCACTTTCTCATCCGCTCCTTACACACCAGGGGGGAATTTATAGAGGGCCATTTAATCTACAAAGCCGCGCATCTTTGGGATGTGGGGTTGACCCACGCAGTCACAGGTAAAACGTGCAAACTCCACACAAACAGCACCCGAGGTCAGGATTGAACCCGGGTCTCTAGCGCTCTGCCAGCTGCGCCACTGTGCCGCCCTGTTATGATCTGTTATTTGAACTGTGCAAGTTTGAGATTTCTGTGGAAAGCAACAAATGGATGATCGCCAAATTTGAGTGGAAAATTTAAGTTGTAGCTAACGGCTCAAAATTACAATTGAATGATATTTCAGCAATATTTAAAAATGCCATTAAGCCATTCACCCATCAACAACGCATCAAACAGTGAGACCACTGCAACCTCGAGCACTCCTGCAGTTTAATTTTGATTACATGCTCAGATTTCTGGAGTATATATATACACATTACTCAGATTCATTCATCATTATACTATTTGAAGGGTTGATAATCAGATAGACTGTTGTATTTTCTATATTACACTATTGATTAAACTATAATCTCGTTAGCTGAAGTTTGTTTATGGGTGTCCAACAGTCAGGAGGGCTTCATGGACACAGAACCGAACAGCACAGAAACAGGGCCTTTGATCTGCGCCGAACATGATGCCAAGATGTACACTTATCTGCCTCCACATAATCCATATCCCTTCATTCAAGTGCCTATTCAGCTTAGAAACATAGAAAATATGTGCAGGAGGAGGCCATTCAGCCCTTCGAGCCAGCGCAGCCATTCATTGTGATCATGGCTGATCATCCACAATCGGTAACCCGTGCCTGCCTTCCCATACCCCTTGATTCCGCTAGCCCCAAGAGCTCTATCTAACTCTTTTAAATTCATCCAGTGAATTGGCCTCCACTGCCTTCCGTGGCAGAGAATACCACAAATTCACAACTGTCAGGGTGAAAAAGTTTTTTCTCATTTCAGTTTTAAATGGCCTCCCCTTTATTCTTAGACTGGGGCCCCTGGTTCTGAACTCCCCCAACATTGGGAACATTTTTACTGCATCTAGCATGTCCAGCCTTTTTATTATTTTATATGTTTTTATAAGACCCCCCTCATCCTTCTAAATTCCAGTGTAAACAAGCGCAGTCTTTCCAATCTTTCCTCATATGACAATTCCGCCATCCCGGGGATTAACCTCATGAACCTACGCTGCACTCCCTCAATAGCAAGGATGTCCTTCCTCAAATGAGGAGACCAAAACTGCACACAATACTCAAGGTGTGGTCTCACTAGGGCCCTGTACAACTGCAGAAGGACCTCTTTACTCCTATACTCAAATCCTCTCGTTATGAAAGCCAACATGCCGTAACAGGTTGTTATGTAAATCTAAGTGTTTCTTGTATTTATCTTCCTCAAATGCAAATGACCCTGCAAAGAAAACCCTTCTTAGATTGTTGTTTACAGGCAACCTGACAATCCTCAACCAACAATTTGGGCAGTTATGTAGGAAGGAACTGCAGATGCTGGTTTTCACTGAAGATAGACACAAAATGCTGGAGTAACTCAGCGGGGCAGGTAGCATCTCTGGAGAGAAGGAATGGGTGACTTTTCGGAAATAAAATGTGAAAAGGCACAAAGAACATGTGGGGTGTGAAAAGAACAAATCAAAGTAGACGATGATCAAGGAAATGTACAATGGTTCATTGTTGGATGAGGAGAAGGTGACAGGTACTTGGATAGGATAGGTTTAGAGGGATGTGGGCCAAATGCAGGCAGGCAGGAATGCTGTTGGTCGGCATGGCCAGGTTGGGCTGAAGGGTCTGTTTCCACACTGTATGACTCTGTAACAGTAGCCACAGTGTGAAGAAAGGTCCCGACCGGAAACGTCATCTGTCCATTCCCATCACAGATGTTGTCTGGCCCGCTGAGTTCCTGCAGCACTTTGTGTTTTGCCCAGGATTCCAGCATCTGCAGTTCCTTGTTGTTTCAATAATTCCAACCATACGATCAAATCAAACGATTTCTTGGAAAATGGGTTTGGGGGAAAAATACAGTCAGTATTACTCAAATCCAGCACTTTGTGTTTAGAACAGTTTCCCTACGTTGAAATAAGTAGTGAGTTAAAACAACAGCCTAACAAGTTGGAAATATGTTACAGCAGAATAATGGTGACTCACTGAAAAAGGTTAACAAGTGTATCAATGCAATTATCTCTCATTTGTAGTAAATTGAAGCTGCAGTTTAGATATCGTGAGTTTTTGTTTTGCCTTCTGTAAGAGGAGCAAGAAAACAGGCCCATTCCTTACTGGTTTTAATTTCCTGGGGACATGGGCAATGAGAGCAAGGCTGACAATTAGTGTTCAATCTTGGTTCCCTTTCCAGGAGACAAAATGGATCAGAGACCAGGGATATTAACTGCAAACCAGAGAAAGCCAGCAAGGAAATCAGAGAATAATGTGGCACCAAAATTCTCCCCAAAACCTTTGACACCCTTACAGATCAAGAACCTATCAATCTCTGCTGTAAATTACCCAATGTCTTGGCCTCCACAGATTTCTGTGGTGATGAATTGCACAGATTCACTACCCTTTGGCTAAAGAAATTCCTCCTCATCTCCTTTCTATAGGTATGGCCTTTAATTCTGAGGCTGTGCTATATGGTCCTAGACTCGCCCACTCTTGGTTACATCCTCTCTGCATTCACTGTATCTGGGGGGCTTTTCATTATTCAGCAAGTTTCTATGAAATTCCCCCCTCCCCACACCCCCATTCTTCTAAACTCCAGTGAGTACAGGCCCCAGAGCATCAAATGTCCCTCGCACATTCCCTCTCCGACACGAGTCTAACCCGTACAACTTACTGTTTCCTCACTCTTGAAGACACACGATTCTTGAGCACATAGCCTGTGGTGGGAGATTGCAACCTTCACGTGGTCCGCCCTGTTTCGACGAGTGCAACCAGCCTGGCGTGCACAATCAAATAAGACCAAATAGAACAAGTTGTCCTCAATTTTGGGCAGTGCACGCCATACGCAAGAAGAAGAATCACATAGCCTAGGGTCTGATGCAGTTTTGATTCAATGATTCAATTCAATGATACTTTATTGTCGCATGTACCTAGGTATCGTGAAATTCTTTGTTTTGGATACAACCCGACCACGGGGGAAGATGGAGGAGGACTGGCCAAATGTTGTGCCTTCCACCACAGTGATGAATGCTGTGGGGAATGTTTGTGTTAAATTTCTATTGTGTTTTTGTGTGTTCTTTTTCATTGTACCGCTGCTGGCAAATTCATTTCACTTGCACTTTATGTGCAAGTGACGAATAAAACTGATTGATTGATTGAACCCGGTAAAAATCATACAGCAGACCTCACCTAGGCAGTGCACAAAGAGTCGCCACATTTCTGGTGCCAATAAAGTTACAAGGCGTTCATCGAACTGTCTTATCTTTTGCTCCCAGTGATGAACTAGGGCCACAGGCGGCCAGCCGGGACCCCCCTACAATCATGGCTGTCCCCCCCCCCCCTCCCCAAAAGGCTAGTGTCTAAATTGCCATAAACACAATGATCACAACGTGAAGATCTCTTGTGTGCATTCCACAGGGAGAGCTGCGAGGTCCTATCTCCCCTCCTGATTGAACAGCACACTTCCCATAGATAGACACAAAAAGCTGGAGTAACTCAGCGGATCAGACAGCATCGCTGGAGAAAAGGAATAGGAGACGTTTCGGGTCAAGACCCTTCTTCAACAAACACTTTCCATAGCTCTATTCAACAAGAGGGCACCAGAGTTCCACTGGTGACATTTATTCATCGGCTAACACCTTTATAGGAAAGCACATCTATTGACATCAATATGTTTGCTAATACGTGGGAGGCTGAATGAGGTGTATCATGGCATATTGTATGGAAAACTGAGTCAATTTACTCAGGCACTGGAGCATAATTAGAGAGCAGAAGAAACATTTTCTGGTCATTTGATACAATGCTGATTAGTAACCTTGCGACGTGCAAGTTTCTTGCGTTGTTTCCCGCATTTAAATAGTGACTACTCTTCAAAAGTAGTTTGACATATCCAGGGGTCATAAAAAAACACAGGCACAGGATGCTGGAGCACCTCAGCAGGTCAGGCAGCATCTCTGAAGAACATGGGTAGGTGATGTTTCAGGTCAGTACCCTTCTTCAGGCTTCAAGGTTCGGCCTGTGAACTGGCATCTGTAGTTTTCACACCTTACACTTCCTTATCTCTGTATCTCCCTCTCCCGACTTAGTCTGAAGAAGGGTCTCGACCCGAAACATCACCCATTCCTTCTATCCAGTGATGCTGCCTGTCCCACTGAGTGACTCCAGCATTTTGTTTCTATCTTCAGTGTAAACCAGCGTCTGCAGTTCCTTCCTACACGTCTCGTCTGTTCTATCCCCGTCATTAAAGGATGTTATATGAATGCAGTTTTTTTTACCCACCGGTTACTGATTGCTGGAAACAAGAACATAAAACATGAATGGGCTGTTCATTTGGCTGTTTTAATGTATTCCAATGCTCAATAAAATCATCTTTCCACTCGTTTCTTCATTATCTTGAAATCGAATGATCTTTGCCTCGTAAATCTTCAACCACAGTGCATCCAAAGGACGCACCTCCTATAAAGGTGTCAGCTGATGAATAGGACAGGTGCAAAAAAATCACTAATTTGCACATCTTTGGTGAAAATACCTCACTTCATTTCAATCCTAAGAGCCAATTTATTAATCTCAGGCAACAAGCACATGTGCCCAGCCTATGAACACAGCTAGTAAATATTTACCCTGTCAAGCTCTTTAAAAAGATGTATGCTTAAATTTGATAACCTTCTATCCTGAACTTTGGAGGATTCATGACTTATTTAACGATCTCTTCACAGTGGACAATCCTCTCCATCCCTTTTTATCACTCTGGTATTTTTTTTGTTGCATTAACTCCAAGGGGTATAGATCCTCAATTAGGCAACAAGATAATGTGTATAAAATATAAATGTTTGATCTCTCGGGTGGAGATGAAAGACTATATTATATTATTTCAAAGACTCTCCCTCTGGTGTTTACTCATATCTCAACATTACATCACAAACTTAGAAACAAGGAACTGCAGATGCTGGTTTACAAAGAAAAGACACAAGGTGCTGGAGTAACTCCGCAGGGTCAGGCAGCACCTCCGGGGATCATGGAGAGGTGACGTTTCTGGTCAACTATCAGTCTGAAGAAAGGCCCCGACCCAAAATGTCACCTATCCATGTTCTCCAGAGATGCTGCCTGACCCGTTGTTACTCCAACACTTTGTGTCTTTTGTTTTTACCTTACAAAAGTACTGCCTATTAATTTGCCGCCCTGTTGTCAGTGGGAATTAACTGTGCAGGAACTGCCTGTTGAATTCCACATATGGGACCATGAACAATATTTCAAAAAATACTTTCACATTTGTTGATCACTTTGGGACATCCTAAGCTGCATGAATGACAGTTTCCAATGACTTGTCCAGACAGATCTACTTCGAGCCTCCTGATTGTCCCAGAATTATAACACACCACCAGTACTAGCCACGACTTTAGCTGCCATAGGGCTAAACTCTGGGATTTCCTGTCTTTTTCCCCACTTAAAATCTAAGATCTTTAAAACCCACTCTTTTAACCACTTTCGATCACCTGCTCTGGAGATTCCCCAATAAAATGAAAATAATTACAAAATCACTGTAGTGCTTCCAGCATGCCAAGCAGCATTGTTCCCGAAACTTGAACTCTTTTTCTCTTTTCACAGATTTGCCTGGTTTACTAAATGTTTCTAACCTTTTGTGATTTTCAGATTTCCAGTGTCTGTAGTTTTTTTAAAACTCTCTTTCCACGGATGTGCCTGAGTTGCTGAATGCTTCCAACCTTTTCTGATTTCCAGCATCTGCAGTTTTTTTCATTATTATCATTTTCTAATACCTCCTCGTTTGGCTCAACATCAATTTTGGTTGGATAATTCTGCACCCTTGGAGACTTGAACGCAAAAGTCAAGGCGGTGAAGATCCCGCAGTGCCGCTATGTGCCTTTGGACAACAGGTTTAAGAGAGGAGGTCCTTATTGTTAGCTCGGGTGAGGACATAAGTTCCTGCTGCACTGTTTTACAGAAGAACAAGAAATTATTCCTCAGATAGACACAAAAAGCTGGAGTAACTCAGCGGGACAGGCAGCATCTCTGGAGAGAAGGGTTGGGTGCAGTTTCGGGCCGAGACCCTTCTTCAGACACATTCATGCTGCCTTGACCAATAGTTATCCCTTAATCAACAACACTAAAAAGCAGAAAGTCAGATCATATTTCACAGATTTTGTATTTTTATAATCATTTCATATTTTGCTAATTGATTGCTGCATTATAACAATATGCTTCCAAAGTACTTTATCACAACACTTTACAGCATCTAGATAGAGACCAATAGATAAATATTTAAATTAGACTATGTTTTATCCTGAATTTGGAAAATGTATGACATTTAATGATTTCTACACAATGGCAAATGCTCCCCATGCCTAGAATCATTCTAGTGATTTTTTTGTTACACTATGTCCAAAGAACATGAATCTTTTGTAGGGCAAGAAGAGTAAGTGGATAAAATATAATGTTTTTAACGTCTATGGACAGTCTTTGATTGCACTAAGGACTTTGTTTTTTGCACTAGTGGTTATTAATAGAATTATTTTTTTTTATTCTTAAGGGCGACACAGTGATGCAGCTGGTAGAGCTCTTTGTGGAGTTTGCAGGTTCTCCCTGGGTTTTGTCCGGGTGATCTAGTTTCCCATACCTAAAGGCGTGTAGGGAGCAGATGAAAAGCAGGAAAATGTAAAACTAGTGTGAATGTGTGGTTGGTGTAGACTTGGTGGTCTAATGGGTCTGTTTCCATGCTGTGTTATTAATCAAGCAATGCGTTTATGGATCTGATAAGTAAGAATCTGTTAAGCCAGTAAGAATTTTATTGTTTTGTTGCCAGTATAAAGAAAAAATTAAACACTCTTGACATACAAAGTGTTATTTGTTCAAAAAACAAAGGGCTGGAAGAACTCAACAGGTCAGGCAGCATCTGGAGAGGGAATGACTTTGCAGTCATTCAGACTGGAGAAATGTCCGCAGCCAAAATGTCTGTCCATTCCCTCCACAGATGCTGCCTGACCCACTGAGTTCAAGATTCCAGCAATTACAGTTCATAGAATGTAGAATAAAGTACAGCACAGGAATAGGCCCTTCGGCCCCAAATGTCTGTGCTGAACAGGATTCCAAGATAAACAAACTTCATCTGCCTACACATGACCCATACCACTCCATTCCCTCCATATCCATGTGCCAATCTAGAAGTTTCTTAAATGCCACTATCATATCTGCCTCCCCCACCACCCCAGGCATCCACCACTCTCTGGTTAGTAGAGTTTAGTTTAGGTTAGTTTATTATCACATGGACCGAAGTACAGTCAAAAGATACATTTGTTGTGTGCTAACTAATCGGTGGAGAGGCAATAAATGATTACAATTGAGCCATTCAGTGTACAGATACATGCTAAAGGGAATAATGTTTAATGCAAGATAAAGTCCGGTAAAGTCTGATTTCAGATAGTCCGAAGGTCTCCAATGAGGTAGATGATAGGTCAGGACTGCTCGCTAGTCATTGATAGGATGGGAAAAATTTGGCTCTGAATCTGGAGGTGTGCGTTTTCACACTTCTATACCACTTGCCCCTCTCACCTTCATGCAATGCTCTCTCAGCCTTGACATTTCCACCCTGGGAAAAAGTTCTGGCAGTCTCCCATGCCTATGCCTATCATAATTTGACATACTTCTATCAGGTCTCCCCTCAAACTCTGACGTTCCAGAGAAAACAATCCAAGCTTATCCCTTATGGATCTGAAGAAAGGTCTTGACCTGAAACATCGCCCATTCCTTCCCTCTCCAGAGATGCTGCCGATCCCACTGAGTTACTTCAGCATTTTGTGTCTATCCCTTTATGGATAATACCCTCTAATCCAGGCAGCAATTAAACAAAAAGATAGATTTGGATTTTGGCCTTACCTCTTACATTATCTGAATGTCCCAAAGCAATTGCTGCCAAGGAAATATTTCTAATGGGTAATCACTGTTTAAATGGAGGGAAATCATATAACCAATCTATGCACAACAAATTCCCAACAACAGAAGAAGAAGAATGAATGAATAAGTTTATTGGCCAAGTATGTACACATACAAGGAATTTGCCTTGGTGCTCTGCTCGCAAGTAACAACACGACATACAGTAAAAATTAAGAATGACACATAAAACATTAATAATAAAACATTATAGTTTAAACATGTGAATGAAATAAAATACCAGAGCTAACAGTGAACTATAAGATCATTTGTTTCAGTAGCTAGCTGAGATCATTGTTGGCAAAGTTACCAGCAGATTTTGAAATGGGACTGGAAGATCTGTAATGTCTGAAATTTAATTAAGAGAATATTAATCACTTTTATTTAAAGACGTGTTCTGAGCCTCCTAATTGTAATCCCTCTTTATATTTTAAAGAAATTGCAATTAAATAAAGTAATAATTTATTCTCTGTACAGCTGTGCCGTCTGGTTTTTGACATTTCCTTGTTGTGCATGGTGTCAGGACTCTAACCTCTCCCTCAATGTCACCAAGATGAAGGAGCTACTTAAGGACTTCAGGAAGTGAGGTGGGGTATATTTGCATCAATGATGCCAAAGTGGAAATGGTTGAGAGCTTCAAGTTCCGTGGCATTAATATCACCAATAACCTGTCGTGGCCCACCCACATTGAAACGGCAGCCAAGAATGCACACCGACACCTCTACTTCCTCAGGAGACTGGAGAAATTTGGCATGTCTCCCATGACTCTTACAAATGTCTGCAGATGTGCCATAAAAAGCATACTGTCAGGATGCATAACATGAGTTGTGGTTTGGGAACAACTCTGCCCAAGATCACAAGAAATTGTGGAGAGCTATGGCTGTAGCCCAGTCCACCACACAGAACAGGCTTCACACTAACTTGGAAAGGCACCCTACATAATCAAAGACTTGTCCCATCCCGGCCATTCCTTCATCTCCAAGCTCCATTGAGTAGAAGATGCAGAAGCTTGAAAGTGTGCACTAGCAGACTCAGGAACAGCTTCATCCCCTCTGTTATCAAGCTTCTGAATGGTCCTTCCGTAAGCTAGGATATTGTCCGATTTACCTCTATCTCTTAGCTGGCATTGGACTTTGTCATTGCAAAGTGGGACTTAGTCTCGGGATGGCAGAGTGGCTCAGAAGCTTCACAAAGGCAGAAGCATGGGTCACCCTTTTTGCATGCTAACTTTTGAACAATTTCAGTTCTCCCAGGATCTTCCTTCCGTAAGCTAGGATATTGTGTTTTACCTGTATCTCCTGACTGCTGGTTCACTTTGTCATTGCCATGTGGGACTTAGTCTCGAAGCCTTGAGCTTGGCTCAGCTGGTCAAGACAGTTCTGCCTGGTGGTGCGGGCTGCTTCAATGCTCACCCCTTAGCTCCTCGAGGTAGTTTCACTTGGGTGCCCTGGTTTGCCTCACAAAGGCAGAAGCATGGGTTCAATCAAGACCTCGGGTGCTGTCTTTGTGGTGTTTACATGTTCTCCCTGTGACTGCGTAGGTTCACTTTGGGTGCCCTGGTTTCCTCCCACATCCCGAAGATGTGCAGGTTTGTAGGTTAACTGGGCTCAGTAAAATTGCCCTTAATGTATAAGGAGTGGATGAGAAAGTGGAATGACATAGGAATAGTGTGAACAGGAGATCGTCACTCAACAGGTTTTACAGGTTTCCTTTATTGTCATTCAGACCGAAGTCTGAACGAAATTTCGTGCCTGTAGTCATACATACATACATACAATACGATAAAAAAAAAAAACAATAAACACATATTAACATCCACCACAGTATTAACATTAACATCCACCTAGCACCTCCTCACTGTGATGGAGGCAAAAATCTTAGGTCTGCAGTCTCTTCCCTCCTCTTCTCCCTCTGCGCTGAGGCGATACCCCACCGGGCGATGTTAAAACAGTCCCGCGGCTCAATCACCGCGGCCCGGGGTGGTCGAAGCTGCCGTCCACCAGTCCTGCTGACGCAGCCGCTGGCTTGTGGCCGAACCCTGGACTCAGGTCACCGCCGCCAGAACGCCGTCCCAGCCACTGGACCACCGTTCCAGCCCCGAGCCGGATCGCCCTCACGTAAGTTACCGTCTCAGCCTCGCGCCTCAACATGGAGTCGCTGGGCCTAAGAGCTTGTTTTATTTGTCAATCAATCAACCATGAAAACACACACCATCAGATTCAGGTTCAGCTTCTTCCTCTTTGTATCAGGCTTCTGAACGGTCCTTCCATACTCGAAATAACAACCCAAGTCTCCTCTATCTCATTGTGGGCTTTGGAACTATGGAACTATTGCAGTGTAATTCTGAGAATTAATTTCTGCACTCTGTATCTTTCCTTCAGTCTACCTATTGTATTTTGAATAAGACACAAAGTGCTGGAGTAAGTCAGCGGGTCAGGCAACATCTCTGGAGAATGTGGACAGGAGAAGTTTTAGGTTGGGATCCTTCTTCAGACTTGGGTCCTGACCTGAAACATCCCCTGTCCACGTTCTCCAGAGATTTTGCATGGCCCGCTGAGTTACTCCAGCACTTTGTGTTTTTGTTTGTAGCTGCAGTTCCTTATGGACCATAGAACAGTACAGCACAATTACAGGCACTTCAGCCCACAATTTCTGTGCCAAACATGATGCCAAGAACATCTCATATCAATATGCCTTAATTCCCCACACATCCATATGCCTAGCCAAAAGCCTTGTTGTGACTCCACCGCCAAACCTGGCAGTGCGTTCCAGGCACTCACCACCCTCTGTGTGATCAACTTGCTCCGCACATCTCCTTTAAACCCCTCTCACCTTAAAGGTGGGGTCAAGGAAAGAGCGTTCACGTTGCAGCCCTGTTTCCACCAATCTTTCTACCACTACGCACAAGAAGCACAAGAAGCGCTAGACGCCATTGTATGCAGATGCCGAGAAGTGTGTTCAGCTCGGGCTGAAAATGTTCTAATCTTGTGACCTGGACTCCATAAGAAGACCTTAAAGGTATGCCCTCTACAATTTAAATTCTTTGTGTCTGAACTTTGAGTTTGGCATGATTTATAGTATACACAGTATGAGAATCCCGACTCAAAACGTATCCTATCCACTTTCTCCAGAGATGTTGCCTCACTGGGCGGAGTGGACTCGGTGGTCTGAAGGGCCTGTTTCCACGCTGTCTTTTTATTTTCTTTAACTAACTAACTAAATTATTTGTGTTGGAAGGGGCTGCAGTTGCTGTTTTAAACTGAAGATAGACACAAACAGGTGCCTCCATGGTCAGAGTGAGCACCACTGGAAATTGGAGGAGCAGCACCTCATATTCCGCTTGGGCAGTCTGCACCCTAGCGACATAAACATTGAATTCACCAATTTCCGGGAGCCCTTGCTGTCTCCTCCCCTTCTCAGCTCTCCCTCAGCCCTCGGGCTCCCCCTCTTCCTTTTCCCTTTCTTCTCCCCGCCCCTCCCTCCCCACACCCTACATCAATCTGAAGAAGAGTTTCGGCCCTAAACATTGCCTATTTTCTTCGCTCCATAGATGCTGCTGCACCCGCTGAGTTTCTCCAGCACTTTTGTCTACCTTCCAGCATCTGCAGTTCCTTCTTAAACAGGTGGAGTAACTCAGCAGGTCTGTCAGTATCTCTGGAGAAAAGGAATAGGTGAATAGGTAAATAACTTGATGGATAGCATGCAGAACAAAGCTCTTCACTGTGCCCAGGTACATGTGACAATAAACTAAAGAACAAAGCTTTTCACTGTTCCTCAGTACACGTGACAATAAACTAATACAGTATATCTCTCATTTCCATTGGACACTCAATCTGAAGAATGGTCTTAACCCAAAACGTCACCTATTCCTTTCCTCCAGTTATGGTGTCTGACCCTCTGAGTTACTCCAGATTTTTGTGTCTATCTTCTTTTCTTTAAACAAACTAACTTGATGGATAGAATGCCGAACAACACTTTTCACTGTACTGTTCCTGGGTCCAATGATAAACTTACTTGCTAACTAACCACTGGGTATAATAAGCTTCTTCCCTACAGCCATCATGCTATTAAACACGACAGCAAATAAGCTCTGAACTATAACAGACTATTATTATTATTATTGTAATACATTTGTTTATTTATTAAGTATGTGTGAATGTATATATACACACACACTGAACTTTTTTTTTCACCCATTATGTACTACGTTTACATATTCTGTTGTGCTGCAGCAAGTAAGAATTTAATTGTCGTATCTGGGACATATGACAATAAAATACTCTTGACTTAAATGTAAACCTGTTTGCTGCATTGCGAGGGATCCAGGCCGGGTTTTCTCTCCTCCGCCCCCTTCCTTCCTCCCTCCCTCCTCCCGGCGTGTTATGACTCCTCTCACACGGCGCTGCCCCAGCCGCCGAGCCGAGGCTGCGCTCGATCACAGGCCCCTCGGAGCCACCCCGGCGCCCGCGGCTCCCTCTCACTCTCCCCCCGGCCCCGGCCCCGGCCCAGCCCGCGACATGCAGGCCGTCCTGCTGCCCTCTGACAGCGAAGGCGACGACACGGGCGCCCGAGCGCTGCTGGCTCTCAAGTCGGCGCCTTGCAGCCCGAGCCGGCACGGCGGTCAAATCAAGGCCGGCGTCATGCGCTGGGAGCTAGGCCTCGACCCGCAGGCCCCGCCCGACGCCGCCGTCGCCAAACTCGAAGGCCGCGACTTTGAGTACCTGATGCGGCAGCCGTCGGTGACGATCGGCCGCGACTCCAGCCAGGGCCCGGTGGACGTCAACATGGGCCACTCGAGCTTCATCTCCCGCCGCCACCTGCAGATCGCCTTCCAGGAGCCGCACTTTTACCTCAGGTGCCTGGGCAAGAACGGCGTGTTCGTGGACGGCGCCTTCCAGAGGCGGGGAGCGCCGCCGCTGATGCTGCCGCGACAGTGAGTAGCGAAACCCGCTCCTTTTGTGTTTTGTCTGCGTTTTTATTAAAACACGAGGCCTACGCCGGCTTGGGAGTTGGAGCCGGACCCCAGCCCCGTGGCTGATTCAGGCCGTTCCCCAACTACTCGAGGCCGGAGATTTCCACCTGGCGTCTAGGCCGCAGCCTCCCAATGTAAACAGAGCGAGCAGACAGCGTGTCCAAGCTCAGCCAGAGAGAAACCATAAGAACAAATAAATTGGTGCGAATGACGTTAGATAATTCTATAATTTGTATATTTGGACCCATGCTTTATATTTTGCATCAATATATCAGAACCAATGAATAATCCCCAACACTTGGACACATCCTGCATCTATATTTTTTAACCCCATAACAATCCCTAACTCTTGGACCCGTGCATGTTTTTTTTTTACATCAATATTTCATAACTTTTTAATTCCCAATACTTGAACAATTTTGCATCTGTATTTCTTAACTCCTTAATGATCCTTAACAATTGGACCTGTACATTTAAAAAAAAATCAATATTTAATTAACCCCTGAATGATACCCAATATTTGGTCATATTTTGCATTCATATTTCAGAACCCCTGAATAATCCCCAACACTTGGACACATTTACATCTATATTTCTTAACCTTTCACAATCCCCAAATCTTGGATCCGTGCATGTTTTTTTTTAATCAATATTTCATAACTCCTTAATAATCCCCAACACCTGAACACTTTTGAATCTGTATTTCTTAATTCCTTAACGATCCTTAACAATTGGACCTGTATGTATTTTTTGCAGCAATATTTCATTATTCCAGAATATTTGGACATATTGCATGAATATTTCAGAACCCCTAAATAATTGCCAAAACTGGAATTCTATATATTTTTTAATCAATTTGTGGTGCAGTGTTGTATGTTCTTTATTATAAAAAGTTGCTTGCAGCCTTGCAACAATGAAATACTACGTCTCTTAAAGGACTTCCAACTATTTGCTCGTGAAATCAAAAAGTCCCTCTACTTAAGAATTGTATTTCATTTAATAGGTTCGTCCTGTGACTTTTAAATAGTTTTATTATTTATGTAGGTTTTGTTTCTCTTATGCACATTCCTGTGTGTTTGTGTATGCGGAATAAAAAGTAGTAGGTTTAAATAAGATAACTGTTCCAACCCCTTTCCTTCAGTCCAGTGGGGCTTACATTACAAGAGTCCCTTTCCCCGCCGTAAGACATCTCAAAGTTCTCTCAAAACAATCACATTTCACTCCATACACTGTTACACCACCAGTTTGCATAAAGTAAGGGCTTAGAGTTGGCATCAGATGTACACAGATAGACACAAAATGCTGGAGTTCTTCACAGTCTGAAGAAGGTCTCGACCCGAAACGATGCCTATTCCTTCTCTCCAGAGATGCTGCCTGTCCCGTTGAGTTACTCCCGCATTTTGTGTCCATCTACGATTTAAACCAGCATCTACAGTTCCGTCCTACACATCTTCATATGTAACCAGATAGTCTGGTTTTTTTGGGTGCATTGTTCATGGGTAAATATTGGCCTAAACTTCAGAAAATATTCATCAAGCCCATTTCACATCTGTGGTAGAAGATGCAGTGTGAAGAACTCCATCTTTGACAGCGCAATGATCTGATATCATGTGCCCCGGATTGTTTAGGTAATTTGCTCGGGTACTTGCGATGGACTTTGAACCACAACCTTTTGACAAGAGGGCCAGTTTATAAAAAAAAACAGTTAAACACAGGAGACTGACTATAACATTAGATGACAAGCGAGGAAATAACCTCGTAGAAATGCTAACTACATTCATTTTTTTTTTTCGGAAAACAGATCCTTCAAATTACACATTGTTTAAAAATTATGGTAATGTATTTATAATTTACTCACAGGCTATAATTGAAAGTCTTTCATTTAGTATCAGAGGAATGTAGTTTTAATGAGCTGTATTTTGTAGCAACATTCAGTAAATACATTTTTAGATCCGATTTGAAAAGGAAAGAATGAGTATCTTTTAATTAGTTTTAATTTGCAGCCTGCTAATTATGTTTTTGTTAAATGTATTACTTTGATAACTTAGTACTTTGTTTATAAATTTATTGCATTCTTAGGACGTCAGAAGCAGTTTTTATGGGCTTTTTAAAAAAACTGGATAGCTTAACCAGAGATGCTGCCTGTCCCGCTGAGTTACTCCAGCATTTTGTATCTATCTTCGGTGTAAACCAATATCTGCAGTTCCTTCCTACACAGTTAGAGGAGACGCCTTTTACTATTTCCATTCATGAAACGGGGCTTTTTAACTGAATTGTTAACATGGCTTTGTTGGCATCTTCCCGTTGACATATCATCTGAATATATTCAACTTCCAGAGAAATGAAATTTCTGAAAATATTTCAACCATTTCTCAGAATTTGACATGGAATTTGTTCATTTTGTGACTTAGTTTCACAGGACATAAGGCATCTTAGAAATCTTAGAAATCTGTTTTACCTGATTTGTTAGAGATTGCCTTTCGTTACACATTTGGGTTTACTGGTGATTTTACATGTAGAGTTAATAAAAAAATTCCTGCAAGTGGTGCTGCAGACTGTGTAAGTTGTGTTGTGATTTTCTTTTGGAGATCGCACTCCCATGTGGGATTGTATCATTTTCAGATTCCATTTTATTTATTATTGAGTAACTCTGTTAGGAGGAACAGCAGCTTTTTTTTTGGGTAGCTTCCTTTGTCAAGTTCAGCAGTTTTTTCAGGTGATTTGAAAAAATCTGTCAAATCTGTCCCCGTGGTCTTCATCTCTTAATCTCTCAAAGCAGAGTAAGTATGATTGGAAACCTTAGAACAGTAATCGGACACGCATGTCACATTGCCTTGGTACCAAAGGGTAAAATTCCACCATTGCCTGACAGTTTGCTGTTTTTTCATCCAAAACAAACCATTTTGTTTATCATTAAGATTTGTAACTCTGCCTATTGTGGTGAGAGTTGCCACCGTTGCCGCCCAACTCGCTCATCTCACAGTGCAGCAGTTCAAGCAGCATGCTGTTCCAAGGGCAATTATAGGTGGGTAAGAAGGTAATGCAGGTGCTGGTTTACACCGAAGATAGACACAACATGCTGGAGTAACTCAGCGGGACAGCAGCATCTCTGAAGAGAAGGAATGGGTGATGTTTCGGGTCGAGACCCTTCTTCACGCAGAGTCAGGGGAGAGGCAAACTAGAGATATGGGAGGGTACAAAGTGGATTTAAGGTGTGAAAAGGACAGATCAAAGCAGACGATGGAAGGGTGAGTAAAATGGATGATGGATTCTTGATTAGAACGGGTGTCAAGGGTTATGAGGGGAAGGCAGGAAAATGGGATTAGGATGCAGAGATCAGCCATGATTGAATGGCAGAGTTGACTCGATGGGCCAAATGGCCAAATTCTACTCCTATAACTTGTGAATTTGTGGATATGCCAACAGTACCCACAGTCTAATTTTTTTAATGCTCCACTGTTTATTTTTCAAGTTCTAGCTTCTGGTGGTTCTAGAGTACACGTTGTAAGACTATTAAATTATAATAGAAATGTCGTTCTTGGAAATTATTATAATTGTAGATGTCATGAGTCAGATTCAGAATATGTTAAAATATTGGTTTGGTAATGGAGACATTGGCATGAACAAGTGTGTTGTTTACTTTGAAGCAAGTGTGTAAACAATATTTTGCACATCGAGGATGAAAATGACAAAGGTGGTCAAATAACACAAAGGAAAGGTGAGATGGCCAATCATTTGTAGATACAAAGCATAATGTTATTTATTGCTCCGCATATACAGTAAACTCGGGGAACATATCTATAGTGTTCTACTTGAATTTAAAACAAGAAACTGATCCAACAGGACATATAGTGCTGGAGAAACTCAGTGGGTCAGGTAGCATTTCTGGAGAACATAGATAGGTGACATTTTTGGTCGGGTCCCTTCGTCTGAAGAAGGGTCGACCCGAAATGTCACCCATTCCTTCTCTCCATAGATGCTGACTGTCCCGCTGAGCTACTCCAGTTTTTTGTGTCTATAATCTGATGATGTCCAAGAGTTGAGGCTTCTCACAAGGTGATTCTGGTTATGCCATCTGACCATAGACTTTAGAGATGCAGCGTGGAAACAGGCCCTTTGACCCACCGAGTCTGCGCCGACTGGCAATCACCCCGCACACTAGCACTATCCCATACACTGGGAATAATTTACAATTCACAGAAACCAATCTACAAGCCTGTACATCTTTGGAGTGTTGAAGGAAACCAGTGTACCCAGAGAAAACCCATGCAGGACATAAACACAGGAAGAACGCACAAACTACGTACAGACAGCACCCGTAGTCTGGATGGAAGCTGGGTCTCTGGAGCTGGAAGAAATCAACTCTACAGCAGTGCCCCTAGTTGTCGGGTCGTGCAGCTGTTGGGACTAAGAGAAAATAATGGCTTTAAATTTGGGAAAAGTGAGTAGATGGCCTCCAGAGAGAAGGGGTAAAGTTGGGTCCAGTGCATGTTTTAGGCTTATTGTTGTTTCAAGAGCCAAGAGTGTTTTATTGTCATATGTCCCAGAGGTAAAATGAAATTCTTACTTGCTGCAGCACAACAGAATATGTAAACATAGTACACTGTAAACAATATGATAAATGAGAGAGAGAAAAAAGTTCAGTGTATATATACACATACCCGCAAGTACACATATACACACACACAAACACACACATATATATATATATATCCACATACATATATATACACACACACACACACACACATACATATATATTATTTATGTACATATACACACATACTCAAAAAACAAACAATAGTAGTATAATAATAATAATAATAATAATAATAATAATAGTCTATTGAAGTTCAGAGCTTATTTGAGGTTGTTGTGTTTAATAACCAGATGGCTGTAGGAAAGAAGCTGTTCCTGAACCTGGACATTGCAGTTTTCAAGCTCCTGTACCTTCTTCCGGATGGCAGGGGTGAAATGAGTGGGTGGCCAGGATGGTGTGGGTCTCTGATGACACTGGCTGCCTTTTTGAGGCAGCGACTCCGATAAAACCCTTCGATGGTGGGGAGGTCAGAGCCGATGATGGACTGGGCAGTGTTCACAACTTTTTGCAGTCTTTTACGCTCCCATGCATTCAAGTTGCTGAACCAGGCCAGGGTGCAACCAGTCAATGTGCTCTCTACTGTACACCTGTAGAAGTTCAAGAGAATCCTCTCTGACGTTCCAAATCTCCGTAATCTTCTCAGGAGTTAGAGGCATTGATGTGCTTTATTTATAATTGCATCAGTGTGCTGGGTCCAGGAAAGATCTTTGGAAATATGCACGCCCAGGAATTTGAAGTTTTTGACTCCACCATAAACAGGATTGTGGGTCCTCAACCATCCTCTTCCAAAGACCACAATCAGTTCATTGGTTTTGCTGATTTGAGAACCAGGTTGTTGTGCTGGCACCATTTGGTCAGTCGGTCGATCACATTTCTATACTCTGACTCATCACCATCTGTATTTTGTCCAACAAATGTGGTGTAATCAGCGAACTTGACGATGGAGCTCGCACTATGTCCGGCTACACAGTCATGAGTAGAGTGAGTAGAACAGGGAGCTGAGCACGCAGCCTTGAGGTGTTCCCGTACAGATTGTTAACGAGGAAGAAGTATTTCTGCCAATTCGAACAGACTGTGGTCTGTGGATGAGGAAGTCGCGGATCCAGTTGCAGAGGGATGCGCAGAGACCCAGTTCTGTGAGCTTGGTAACCAGCATACCGAGGTACAGTGGACAAGCTATGTTTTGCATGCTATCCACTCAAAACTGATAATTTTGTACATAAATATAAATCAGGCCAAACTCAAAGTACAGTAAGTAGAGCAAAGATACAGAGTTCAGAAATTAGTCTCAGTATTGTAGAGCAACTTTTCCAGAGACAAGTTCACTGCTGCAATGGGGTGGAGGTGAATGAGACAGTACGCGAGCTTACAAAAGGACCATTGAGAAGCCGGTTAACAGAGGGGTAGGAGCTGCCCCCGAGTATGATGATACCGCTTTAAAGCTTCCGCCCAATGGGAGCAGAAGGAATGACTGTAGTGGGAGAAGTCTTTGATTATGTTGGCTGCTTTTCTGAGGTGGTGGAGAGCGGGAAAATTGAGAGGGTAGGCGAGTGATCAGGAGTGAGACTGAGGGAGATAATTAGGCAAGAATAGAGGGAGACTGAAGAATCGACTACCGGGGAAAGGTGGGGGAGGATGTTGGTGAAAAAATGGGGTGGGCGAAATCTGTCCATCGTTATGTGTGTGATAAGTTTGTACTGTGGGATCTGTTCTTTTGTCATCTTGGAGCTCCTTGCCACTGAATCAGCTGTTCTGTACAATTCTGAGTTCTATTTAAATTGGCGCCGTGGTTCGGCGCAGACATCATCAATCACAGAGCTTGGTCGTGTTCTATGATCTTAGTGTGGGGTCAATTATTCCACAGATCCCAGAGAAATCGTATGGGCCTGAGGAATTATTTCCTCCTGGAGTATGCCACAATAAATTAACGTTGGGATGGTTTTTTTACATGGACAAAAGTTCTTATGTAGCTGCTTTCTGAGGTGGCAGTGGGCCATATGTTGTACATCAGTGGGTTAGAATAGAAACCTGGGTGTCACATTTTGGATATATCCGATTTCTACTATCAAATGCTCGCGTACCACTTTTGGATTCCTCTGGTTGTACGAGGTAAATACAGAAATGTTGGAGGCGCAGTGTGTCTATGTCGGGTCTGCACATTTCTTGGAATTGAAAATATCTTGCTCTGAGGTTATAATTTGTTTCCGTTTCCTTCTTGGTAAGATCTTGTGGTGTCAGCAGAATACTTGGGGTCACCGGGGTGCACTGAGATACAAATTAATTGTGTTTGGTTCTTCAATATTGTTCTATTGCTATTAATAAAAGTAATCGTGTGATTTGCAGTGATGTAATGTTTCCATAAACCCAGAAGAACTGTTTTCTGGTGAATTAACACATTATAGTGTGGCTTTTATAATCACTAATTGGAAATGATGTGTTTTCTGCCATGGAAGGCTTGTTTCTTTTATGTCAACAGGGATAAGACGGATTCTTCCATTCCCTTGTAATGTTGTGCTTTTCATCGTAAAATATGAATAATGGTATACATTAAAATTATAAATGACAGAGTAGTGTTTTATTAATGTAATCATATACTTGTAGTGTGTTAGAAAAACATCATAAATGACAAGAATTGTCAAGATTCCTCCCAGCTAATATGTTTGGATGGTCATTTGTTACATTTGGCAGTTTGTTCCTTTAACGACAGTTATATGGGGTGTTTGCATCATATCGGTTCTTTATATTTATTATTAAGTCATGGGAATGTACTAGTTTTTCTAATTGTGGAATGTTGCAGCATTATGTGCATGTATAGGTATTCTATGACCTTAATGAGGGCAAAGCTTAACTGAACATTGCATGTGGGTTAATTTCTGCTTGCTTGTAAATAAGATTGCATAGTTATATTTATCCATTTGAATAATTAAGAAGCAAGAAAGGAGTTATCACATTACTGAAGGTATTCACTAAGTGCATCTAGAAATGAACACAAAATTGATCTACTCTGGGTTAAACAGATTTTTGACAGCACCAAACCTTTTTGGAGTTGTTTAAACAGATTTTTGGGCCATCAATTCACCATGTTCATATCTATGGAAATGGAGGTTGTAGCAGGCTTTGCTGTGACCTTGCAATCCCTCCTGAAAAGAGGGGAAGTGACTGGCAAGTGGTATTCTATGTTGATGTACTGTACGTTCTTACAGCGCACAATCGTAGTCTGCAAACATGAATGCTCGAGGGCAGCCTGCAGTGCAAGCCAATGTTCATTGCATTTGCTTTTTCTAGTGGACTGAATTCTGACATTCTGTCATTAAATATGGAGTTTGGGTGGCCTCTGTAATGCAGCAATGAGCAGCAACCTGGGAGATGCATCAGTTAGAATGATTCTGAGTGACTAACCTTGGCCTGCACCTTCACAGGTACAGAAGTGCAGGCACATGTGAGTGAAACTTTCAGATCATGCAGTTCACTTTTTTAAAATATCACTGTTTCAATGAGAAATAAGAATTTGGGTTTCCAGATCAGTCAATGTTGAAAGTAGTGCAGTCAATTCATTTTGTAAGTTCAAATTTATTCGTCAGATGGACCAACTAAGGTACAGCCATGCAGCGATGCAAATGAAAAAAGAACACCTAATCCACCATAGAATTTAACATAAACATCCACCACAACATTCTTCACTGTGGTGGAAGGCAATAAAGTTCAGTTAGTCCTCCTCCTTTGTTCATCCGTGGTCGGGGCCATGAACCCTCCGTAATCAGAAACCATATCCCTTGATTCCGTTAGCACTTAGAGCTAAATCTAACTCTCTCTTGAAAACATCTAGTGAATTGGCCTCCACTGCCTTCTGTGACAGAGAATTCCACAGATTTACAACTCTCTGGGTGAAAAATGTTTTCCTCATCTCAGTCCTAAATGGCCTATCCCTTATTATTAAACTGTGACCCCCTGGTTCTGGACTCCCCTGACATTGGGAACATTTTTCTGCAAGATCTAAGCTGGTTGAACATGCAGACAAGTGGCAGAACCTGTGTATTTCCAAAGGGTGTGCAGAGGCAGTGTGGTACTATGCATATATCAGTAAGAGTGACAAGACATGTGGAAAGAAAATTAGTAAAATAATTAGCATATCTGGAATTAATTAAATAAAGACACAGAGTACAGAAGCAAGATTGTTATTTTGAACATGTGTAATACATGTATTGGGCCACAACTGTTTTGCTTTAATTCCAGACCACACCCTAGGAAGCATGTGAAGATTCTTGAGTATGTGCAGAATATAAGTTAGTGGTTTTGATGAGGATGGATCTCAGCCATAAAGTCACACTGGTGAAACTGGTAAAGGTTCTCCTTGGTGTTAAAAAAAAGGAAGAAAGTGATTAAACTTAGAAAGGGTATGTTGAGGGAAGATACCCATTAGTGAATGGAACAAGACCTGAGACATGGATTTAAAAGACGCAAGATAGGTTTGAGGAAAACGGTTTAGCCAGAGAATAGTTATGACCTGAATTAACTGACTGAGGATGGTGAACAGAGGATTTCTGCTGTTTTAGGACCCAAATAGATTGCTCTCTAACAATTCTGCGATTCAATGTATACAATACATAAGACGTGGGAAAAATATATTAGGTTACTCTCAATAGTGGGTTAATTGAACTCCTTAAATTAGAGAAAAGGCCACCAGGCGCTTCCATTACTATTGTTTGAATATGAGTTTTAAGACTTTGATTTGTGTTATAACCATACCCTTTGATATGCAAACATTTGGGAGACCTTTTGTTATAATATGGCATCCTAGAAGACAGCGACTTGACAAGGTTGCAACACTGACCAGAAAGATTTAGGCTTCCAATGTCAGCCTTGCCAAAGAATGCTCCACTCTCAAGTCCAGCCTTGAATTTAAACTCCATTCCATATGCTTCAATATAGTGCAACATTGAAAGGAATGATCGCTCGCTGGAGGTGTTGGGTATTGGTTATGGTATATTGGATGTTTGCATTTCACTTGTGGAACCCTTGCTGGACAGAGATTCCCTTTAATACAATAACTACAGAAAAATACTGAATGTTTTTCATGGTCCATTGGATCGATGGAAGTTCCTTTTCCTTTGCGCTGTACTGAATTAGCGGTATCCTGGCAGGAATTGCACAATGTACTGTGTTTGTTTTAAGGGGAAAATTGGCTGTAGATGCTGTTACTTTTGAACTATTCAACAATCTTTGGCAGAAGTGTGGTAAAATTGAGAGAAATACATTTGAATGCAATATTTTTTTGTGTTTGAAGGATTATTCACTTTTTTGGCTCATCCTTGCGTAATTGCCAGTTCAGTTACGAATTGAAGATTGCCCCTGTAACTGAATAAGCAGTAGGTCAGAGCAAAGCGTGACACTCCCTTCGTTCTGGTTGGACTCAAATATCTGGAATGTGAATTGCTCCATTCCTACTGTGTTAAATCATTCATAGTTCATTTTTCTTAGAAAGACTGGAGCTACTTATATTCCAGCTGTTTTGAGCCAACTCGGTGGAGGTCTGTATAATGGTACTTTGAGCTAATTAATATAAAAGACTTAAAACTTGAGTTTACAGGTTGTAGAGACAGGATATAAAATTCACAGTGTGCCGAAATTGTGCCTTAGATGAGCAGATTTTGATATTAACATTGCCTGGAAGTGACTGCCATGATGTTATTCCTGCAATTGCCTTGTTCCTTTTACCCATGGCTTATTTTGTACCTACTACACTCCTTCTTTCACCAGCCCTCTGTATGTTGGGAAGAATTATTTAAAAATGAACAATTCTGTGAAATTCACGGACTAGCAAAAAGTTTATTTTGCTGGAGTATGTCTCTCTCTGTCTATGTCTTCTCTTTTCCATTACCCTAACCATGACTATTTATTTTTGCTAAGATCATATAGCTCAGTAAAAGGCGGGTGCCAAAGATTTGAGTGCCAAATAAGATGGATTGAATTCTTCCAACAGTTCAGAATCTATTCCAAGAGAAACTATGTTTTAGTAGCCTAGTTTGCTGTAACCCTTGTTTTTGTTTTTAATGAAAGATCGTGGCTGCGTGAGCTAACAACTGCCTAGAAATATTGTAAGTAAGCAAACATAAATAGTTCTCTCTGTGAAAATTGCTCTTACTGATCTGAGAATGAGGTAATTTCCAGAAAGATCAATGTATTTGGCATTGATATTTGATATTCAAAGTGCGATGAATATTTCCCTTTGACTGATTTTCTCTGAATGTTTTTGTGGCTTGCTATGAGACGGCTGATGCTGGGAAATTGATGATTGGATGTTTAGTAGAGACATTGTAGGCCGAAGGGCCTGTTCCTGTTTTGTACTGTTCTATTGGGCCTGTCCCACTTAGGCGATTTTTCAGGTGACTGCCGGCGACTGTCACACACACACACACACACACACACACACACACACACACACACACACACACACACACACACACACACACACACACACACACACACACACACACACACACACACACACACACACACACACACACACACACACACACACACACACACACACACACACACACACACACACCAACACACACACACACATATATACACACACACACACACACACACACACACACACACACACACACACACCAACACAGACAGACACATATACACACACACACACACACACACACACACACACACACACACACACACACACACACACACACACACACACACACACACACACACACACACACACACGCATCTCTTCCTTCACCAGCCCGTTATGCAGGCGAGGAACAGGGCAAGCGGGGGAGAGCGCAGTCTGAGTGTAATTCACACGGTGCAAAGCCAATGTGATACAGACACACACCGCGATGAACAGGAAGGTTGGCGCTGTAATTAAGAAGCTAAAAAGCACAGTGTACGGTAAGTCCTTTAAAAGAGGGGGAGAGAGTGGGGAGAAGGAGTGGAGACAACTTTTAAGAAGCCAGAGATACACGGCTGTGAAGCTCGGCGGACATTAACATTACCGGTCGGTTATCCTTGGTTCTGAAAACTACTGCTTAAGTTTTTTTTTCCCAATGAGCCAATGAAATTCACCAGTTAGCACTGGCTACAACCTACAAGAACCTAAGATAACCTTATACCTCCTGGCAACCCACTAGGACCTCTTGGCGACCCACCTACGGCACGAGAATTCTCGCTACTCCAAGGCGGCATCTTTCTAGTCGCCGCTAATTTTTCAACATGTTGAAACATTCAAGGCGACCGTATTGAGGCCGCGACTAGTTCCTAGAATGCGGGAACTCCTCACGGCCATGAAGGCAACTCCCCGGCAACCACCCACGAACATGTGGCAACTGCATAGTCTCCTGCAGTCACATAAGCGGGACAGGCCCATTATGGGATTCACCAGATACTGCATCAGTGTGGACTGAATTTAATGTTTTAACTTGGTGAATAAGAAAATTAATGCACAAGTTTTAGAATGTTATTTTTTGATGAACTTTGACTATAATTTGGCTTTGTTTTTTTTTATAAATGTCAGTTCAGCAATATTAGTATGTGGCCGCTGTTTATTGTGATTGGGCAAAAATAATGACTTACTGATTGTAAATTTCATGTCCATTATTACTAAGTGAAACTAGTTGTTTAGTCAGTTTGTTTTACCCCTACCTTAAAAAAAAGATTAATAACTTGGAGATAGACACAAAAAGCTGGAGTAACTCAGCGGGGACAGGCAGCATCTCTGGAGAGGAGGAATGGGTGACGTTTTGGGTGGAGACCCTTCTTCAGACTGAGGAAGGGTCTTGACCCAAAACATCACATATTGCTTCTCTCCAGAGATGCTGCCTGTCTTGCTGAGTTACTCCAGATTTTCGTATCTATTTTTGGTTTAAATCAGCATCTGCAGTTCCTTCCCACACGATTAATAACTTGGGCCTTGTATTGGATAGATAATTTAATCTCCTATCTACTGCAATATTGTTGGGGTAGGGGGAAAAAATAGCCGAAAGGGTGAGTATGTATCAATCTTCCCGCAGCTAGAGAGAAGAGGGTGGCACAGTGGTGCAGGTTATAGAGCTGCTGCTGCATAGTACCAGATACCCAGGTTCAATCCTGACTTCAGATACCAACTGTGCGCAGTTTGCATTTTCTTCCTGTGGCTGCTATGGTTTCTTCCAACATTCCCAAGACATGGGCTTTGTAGGTTAATTGACCTCTTGTTAAGTCCTCCCCTAATATGTCGGGAGAGGGTGAGAAAGTGGGATAGCATAGAATTAGTGTGAAGGGAGACCAACGATAGGAGTGGACTCGGTGAGCTGAAGGAAACTTCCTTTAGTTTAGTTTAGTTTAGAGATAAAGCGTGGAAACAGGCCCTTCGACCCACCGAGTCCGCACCGACCAGTAATCCTCGTACATTAACACTATCCTGCAGACACTAGGGACAATTTTTACACATACACTAAGCCTACAAACGTGTACGTCTTTGTAGTGTGATACGAAAGCAAAGATCTCGGAGAAAGCCCACGTGGTCACGGGGAAAACGTACAAATTCCGTACAGGCAGCACCTGTAGTTGGGATCGAACCCAGGTCTCCGCTGCCGTAAGTGTTGTAAGGCAGCAGCTCTACCGCTGTGCCACCCTAAATTTCTGTTTTCATGAATTTTATTACCTTTGTTACAGATGTGATCTTGTTCTTGCAGGTTATCTCATATTGCATTTTATGTTTTTAATTCGCATCGTCTGAAATAATGCTGCCAGGCAATGGTGTTGTGTTGACTGAAGGCAAACAGTATATTATACAGCAGTCAGTTTACTCAGTCTATAGAAGGAACAAAGGAGCAGCTTCTCCCAGTAAGACGGCACATTTTTCCAAAACATAGAACGAGGGAAGGATAGCTGCCTACAAATTATATGGAAAAACATCGGTCCTAGCAACCAACAACATTCTGGCGGATGAGCTTGATTGATAGGAAAATGGGCTAGTCCTCACTCTGGCTGTGTATGATATTGTTTCTACCTGCAATGTAAAATATAATTCTGTAGAAATAATTTATTGGATTGTTAGTGAATCGGGTTGGGCATTTAGGAAGAGACTATTTAATTTTGTTAGCCTTTTCCACCAATCTATTGGATCATTCTGATCTGTATTTCAACTTTTAGTTGTCCATCTTTGATTCCCCCCTCTTCATATTGTGCTGTACAGGCATCTATTGTTCCCAATATTAAAAGTTTCTGTTTCAGATTTGATACAATGATACAATTTATTTGTTGTGATTTGAACCTCATTGAGGTTCAAACAAAATTTGTTTTTTGCAGTCATACAAACAAGTAGAAACATAGAAACATAGAAAATAGGTGCAGGAGTAGGCCATTCAGCCCTTCGAGCCTGCACCGCCATTCAATATGATCATGGCTGATCATCCAACTCAGTATCCCATACCTGCCTTCTCTCCATACCCCCTGATCCCTGTAGCCACAAGGGCATATCTAACCCCCTCTTAAATATAGCCAATGAACGGGCCTCAACTACTTTCTGTGGCAGAGAATTCCAGAGATTCACCACTCTCTGTGAAAAAATGTTTTTCTCATCTCGGTCCTAAAAGATTTCCCCCTTATCCTTAAACTGTGACCCCTTGTTCTGGACTTCCCCAACATCGGGAACAATCTTCCTGCATCTAGCCTGTCCAACCCTTTAAGAATTTTGTAAGTTTCTATAAGATCCCTCCTCAATCTTCTAAATTCTAGCGAGTACAAGCTGAGACAAACCGAAGACAAGACACAACACAATTTACACAAACATTCAGATTTTAACGCCCTTTGTGTGGAACCACGTGTTTTAAGTTTCACATTATGCTGAAACTGTCCAGGGACCAAGTTGCTGACCACCCTTTACATTTACAGAGTTCACTTGAAAAGTGTTAATACTGTAGAACGTTAAAAAATAACATGTTACACAGCCATTGTAATGTCATCCAGCTCGTTGGATTTAAAAAGGATGTCAGATTTTAAAGTTGGGGGGGGGGGGGGGGGGGGGTGCGGTGTAACGTAACTTGTCAGCTTTAATACAGAGGGGGGGGGGGGGGGGGGGTGCTGGGTTAACGAGCCGGGTGGGTCACGAGCAAAGGTGTTGTGACATCAGCTGGCTTCAGCAGTTAGATTTTAAAAATATCTCAGATTGGTGAACGAATTCAGTTAAAATGATCGGGAAATAATGAATCAAATTTACAGATGAGGGAATTTTTGAAATCATGAGGTAAATCTACCAGAATATGTAAAAATTTCACCGTTACCGTGTCGGGTTTTCGAGGAGATGTGAATCACAGAAAAAGTTCAAGTTTGAAAGCCAGAAGACAAACAACCAAACATCCAGAGTTTTAATAAGTACTAGACCAAGGGTCCCATCCACTCAACGCGCGGTTGCGGGGGGGGGGGGGGGGGGGGCTTACGGCGTCACACAGACAATAAACAACCCCCCACACACACAAGGGGGGAGGGGGGGGGAGTGAGAGGGATTAGAGGGGGGTTGAAAGGGGGAGTGAGGGAGGGAGGTGGGGTGAGAGGAGGGGGGGAGGGGGGGGGGGGGAGAGGGGGCAGGGGTGAGAGAGTAGAGGGGAGGCCGGGCGAGTGATCGGGCTGCGAAAAACGGGTAGAGAGAGCTTGAGAGCTCTAGTACAGGGCCTGACTCGGCATCTCTTGGGAAACCCCAAGGGGGGGGGGGGGGGGGGGGGGGGGGGGGGGGGGGGGGGGGGAGAGAGAGGAACGGTTAGCAGCGGGGAGTATTTATTTTGTTTCATGAAGTTAAATGTATTGATGAGTTTTTTTTTAAATTGTACTACTGTTCTTTTAAATTTTTAGTTCTGTAATTATTTTACTATAATGGAGGTTTTAAGCATTTATAATTTGTGGACAGGTTTGCAGATGTACCATAACTTGCTTTGAATTTCTCCTTTGGTAGTCCAGAAAATTGTCTTGGTACATCTAATGTTGCTCTTCTTATTCTGCAGTCAAGCTAGATCTATGTATAGTCCGATCTCATTAAAATGAGGCTGAACTAAAGCTGAGCTATTTGAAGACAAACAAGGAAATAGTAAACCCACATCAATACAGAATTTTGTGTGTCTTAAAGTTTATGTTTCGTTTGTTCAATTGTCAGTCATTGGCTTCTGGTGTAACAAGTTAAACAACTTGCAGTTGGGGAAGCCACACTCTCATTCACCTGTTGTTTCTGTGCACACTGACCTTTCATGTGTTCCTGCGATACAACACATACATTTTTAAAGTGAGTTGCAGTAGTCCAGTCGGGAGGAGATGAAGGCATGGATGAGTCTTTCAGCAAATGTACTTGCTATTCTTCATTTAAAATGTATGTTTAAAAGATGACTAATGTCAGGTTTCTAATCTATTGTTCACCTTGCAGGCTGTTCCACATCATTGAATTAAACCATCGTGCATTATTTTATGTATATAATTCTTAAGCTGTCAGCATTGCAGACAATGCATCTCTCCTGATTGGAATCACATTGTATAAGAAACCCAAGATAATAACAAATGGAAGAGGTCATAAGTTCCAGTGAGAGGGAGGGACAACATATGTGATGAAACTGTCAGATCTCCTACTGTTAGTGAGATTTAGGACAGGCAATTGTAAAGAACCTCTGCATAATGGAATGTTATGTTGTATTTTTCTTGCCTTTATTTTATTAATGTTGTGATCGATGCGTTCCTTCAATTCAAAGTACATTATGGTGCTTGAAAATATTGCCCTCTCTGGTCACCTCTGAACCTCTCCTGCAGTAAAAGCCTTAATTTCCACAGGCAGTTTTCACAAGTAATAAATCTACACAGCTCTTTATTCCCCATCGCTATTAAAATATTTTCCCTATTGATGTTAAAATTTATATCCTTTTATTTACATATGTATTTATATGAAGGAGGAGATTCCTCGGTTAGTGCAATGCCAGAACCGCTTGTTTAGTGATTTCACTGCCGGAGTCTGTATCTACTTCCTGTTCAGTGTCAACTCTGCATGATGGTTGCATAGATGAGGGGATAAGGTTTATGATGGATAAAGAGTTGTCACTCCATTACTTCCTGGAAATGTTTATTAACCTTCATGGCATAATAAAGTGAGAGGAACACTAGTATCGTGGTCATGAGATTCTTTTTCATTTGCTGCTGTTTCCTTGACCTTGTTATTTGCATTTTGATAAAATCGTTCTACTTTTAAAAGTTCAATACCAACTCTGCGCTGCTTTACCGCAGTGTGGTTTCTGGCATAGAAAGAAACCATAACCTTCCTTCGTTTAACTAAAAATAATCTCGCAACAGGCAGAATATTGATTGAAACAATAACTGCAGGTGCTTGAAACCCAAAGCAAAAGCAGAACATGCTGGAGGCATTTCACAGGTCAAGTGAAATCAGTGAGAGGAGCAGATTTTGAAAGATTTTGGATCAAGTACTTTTCATCATAATTGGAAAATTGAGAAGACAAGTATGTTTTAAGTTGCAGAGAGGAAGGTGGCAAAGGAATGCTTGTGATAAGGTGCAGATCAAAGTTGTCAACGTTGTCAAGATAATAGTTACTTTAAAAACAGTTGAAGACAGGAAAGAAGTGCTCTGTGTATGTGTGCGTGTGTGTGCCTGCATGTGTGTGGCTGCGTGCGTCCGTGTTAATAAAGAGAGCAAAAAGGGATTGGTTACCTAAAACTGTTAAATTCAGTATTGAATTCCCGGGATTATAATGTACTTAGATGGAAAGATAGAACTTACAATGGATAGTTGTGCAGCAATGTAGGCGGCTGAAGATAATGATAAGAGTGGGAGTTAGACAGAGAATTAAAGTGACTGACTAGGAGGCTTTGCAGACCAAACAGCAGTGTCTGCAAAGCATTCATCGAGTCTATGCTCGATTCTTCCAGTATAAAACTCTAATAACCCGCACCCTCGGGACTTTTCCTGTTGAGCAGATTTTCTGGGATATTAGACGTTTCTCTAATTAATATCCCAATACAATTTTATTTCTCACCTTTATGCTTGTTAGATAGTAGTATAATTTTCCAGCAAACCCTGTGAATTTACAGGGAGAAGGAAACTGAGCCGTGTTGAGTTTAAATGGAGGCTGGCGCATTTCAACTTGTCAAAATGATGTATATTAGCATTATAGATCTCATACTTGTGTGCGTGTGCGCGTGCATGTTTGTGTCTTTCTTTTTGATTCTGTCTATCTCACTCCCTTTGTTTCTCTGTCTCTCAAAAGAAACCACCCACAGTTATGCATCTAAACATTCCTCTTGTTTCCTGTCCCATTTGTGGTTTCATTTAAATCACGTGTATGTTGTATAGTACTGTATAATATATAAGATTTTCTCATTGAACAATGGCCATACTTTCAGCTGAATTCTTAATTTCTTGAAATGCCTTGAATTCTCGTCCTAAATTTCATCACTCCATGATCTGCCCTCGAATGTCCTTCTGCAGCTCAGTGTCAAAGTTTGTCTGGTGGTGGTCTTGTAAAGCTTTCAATGGCACTGTTCTATTGAAAGTACATATAAAAGCATGTTGGAATTGAGAGCGATCAATATACTTCATAATGCTGTTAGAATTCCAGAATTACCACTAATTTAATTAGCTGAAGTTGAATTCCGATTCAGAAATGAATACATGCATGCTAAAGCAAAGTGCCACTTGCTTTTTTGAAACATGGGGCCATGTCTTTACAATGTTGGTGAAATGGGGTCAGATCAAAGGTTAAATTGCAAAAATAAAGTCTGAAACTGGTACCGAATCCTCCATTGGATTTGTGCCCAAGGACATTCTTTCCATGGGCAGTTTGGCATTTGAAATATTATACTGAAGCTAGCCTTGATTTTTAGTGAGTCTGTTTATAACCACAGGCAGGAAGGGGAAACCCAGCAAGTGAATGTAAATGAAAAAGATAGAATTGATGAGCTTAGGGCCTTTTTAACCACAGGTTGTGGACTAGAAAAAGTGGAGACCAAACAGCATTTACTAACAGCACTGTTCTAACGGGTTTCCAGACTGCTTGATGGTCCTCGTCCTATTCCGAACTTGCCTTCAGGTTAAAATCCAGCCCATTGTTGACAGAAGTATTGAGTTCTTGCTCCCGACAGGAAGGCTGATGATTCTGTATGTTGTTTATAAATGAGGAAACAGCTGGAATTGGCAAACTGTTTCCCTACCCAGTTTTTGCAATATGTTGTCAGGAAAGGTGGTCCAAGTGACTGAATAGCTGGATGGTGGAAAGTAGCTATGGTTTTGCTAACATGAGGTCATTTGTATTTGTTAAAGCTGTACAGTAGCATGTTTGTTTTTAATGTGCTGTAATGTTAATTGGTGAACTTGTAGAACAAATAGCATGGCAAGACTGCACAAAAATTAGGCAGAAAATCTTAATTAATGTTTATTGTAAGAAAAAAGGCTTCCACAAAACATTGGCATTTTACTTTTAATGCTTGCCAAGGTAATGGTTGTTCTTGAGCACCCAATCTGTAGGTATGTTACAAAACCTACCTGAATCGTCGTTGAGAATCTGTCCCAGCCCCGTGTGTGTGATTTTGGCGCTGTTTAGAGGGGCGGGTTTAAAACGCGATTTTTACTAGGCTGTTGCAATCGAAAATGTTCAGCCTAGTAAATCATTAACGGAAAATCGCTGAAAGACCCCGTCGCAAAAGGTATTATTAGATTTTATGGCCTTGTATAATAGTTATAGTAGTTTAAAAATCACTCTCTAAACCCGCGACCTCTCGCAGCCCCAGGGTTTTATAAAGCAAACAATTAAAGGTATGTACCTTATTTTTACATTAAAAGGGGCTTCTTAAGAACCCTGTATATAAAGTTTTCTATAGCGAATAGTTCATTTTGGGCTCTTTATATCCCGCAGTATTTTTCTGGGCATTTGGGGGCACAAATCCAGCGCAATGTGAACGTTCTAAACCAGCGCGTTCACAGGAACCCACTAGAAAGCCGATTTAAATTGACTTTAATTTACAGCAATTGAACACTAAATTCCTTCCATTTGGCCTATAAATTGATGTAAATGAGATTTAAAAATCGTGTTTTATTGTGAATTATTTGTGAATATTATTTGGACACTTAGGCTATTTAAAAATGTTAATCATTTATTAAGAAATGGATAGATGTTTAGATCTAGTAATTGAAGTTTGAAATTAGCTACAATTGGGTAACTAACTAATTATATGCTTTAATTTCAGGTCCTCCAAGTAAGATTATTTTATATTTGTTTCAGAATGGTTCAATCTATGATAACTGAAAATTTCATTCAATTCTCTTAATTTTTAAGAAGGTTATGGGCTTTTGACTGTCCTCGATCACAGCTTTTTTGTTATGTCCATAGAAAATCAATAGGGAACAAGATGCTAATTTCCGAGTATGAAAATGGCCATAACTTTTTTATTACTTGAGATATGAAAGTGAATTAGGTGTCAAATTAAACTTATTGTTATGCTTTATCTGATGGGATAAATTGCAGGCTTGATTTTTTAAATCTCAAAATTTTGTAACATTGCTACAATCTGTATGTGGAATTGTCACGGTGAATGAGAACAGTACAGCACAAGAACAGGCCCTTCTACTCACAATATCTGTGCCAAACATGATGCCAAGGCCAACTTTTATCTGCCTGTACATAATCCATATCCCTCCATTCTCTGTGTATCTGTGTGTATCCATGTGCTGATCCAAAAGTCTCTTAAATGGCACATGTATACACCGAGAAAGGAGGGATATGGCCTCAATCACTACCCCTGGCGACACGTTCCAGCCACTCGCCAACATGAATGAATGAATATTTATTTCGGTCATACATTAAAAAGAACAAAACTTTACAATCTGTGAATATGAACCAACACTGTATCCATTTCACACAAGGTTCACATAATCAATGACCGAAAAAGGAATAGGCTGAAGCCACAAAGCTGATATTTGCCTATCTTTCTGTGTAAAAAAAAGCCTTGCATATTTCCTTTAAACTGCCGCTCTCACCTTAAAGCTATACCATCAAGTATTTGATTTTTCCATTTTGGGATAAAGGATCTGACTGTCTCCCCTATCTATGCCTCCCATAATTTTATATACTTCTATCCAGTCTCCCATGCAACCTCCAGCATTCCAGGGAAAACAATCCAAATCTATCCAACTGCACCCATACTACAGGTTTGAAGTATTTTTAATTTCTTAAATGATTTATGAAAGATTATAACCTTTCTCATCTCTACACCTGATCAGAAACGATGTGGCCTGAATCATGTGTGATGATATAGTGTAGAGTTCTTTAAGTGATATTCTTCAGTCTACTGAATAATCTTTGATTTGGATTTATTCAGCTTATGTTTGGGTTAATTATGTTTTGAGATTTTTCCAATGTGGTATGTTTCTGGTTCAATGTGAAGCAATTTGGAAGGGTTTTACTGTGCTTGGGGTATGTTACATGTAAAAGGTGGCTGACTATGGAGTTATTACCAAAGATCTTAGAGCAGAGCAAGATGGGTTACTCTCACGCAAACGTGTAGTACACTCATGGGCGGATTCATGGGTGATTATAGGACCCATTTTAGCGACCAGCCCCTGCCATCTTGCTTCCGGCCAAAGATTGGATCTTTGTTTCCGCAGCGGGGAGAGGGAGTGAGCGGCCCGGGGCAACGGGGAGAGGGGAATAGGAGGGGGGGAGACATTGTAGTGTGGGGGCAGGCGAGGGAGTGCCGAGGGGGGAACGGGGGGGGGGGGGGGGGGCGGGGGGGGGGAGTTTGTGGGGTGGGGGCAGGCAGGGGGGGGCGGGGGTGGGGGGGATAAGGCCTAGTGTGTGTGAAGTTACGGGGAGGTTTACAATGTTTCTTATTTAATGTCCCTTGTCTAGTCTGAAATAAAGTTCATCATTGGATCAGAAGAAATATAATTGTGTGTGTTATATGATTATATACATTTATATCACATTCATGTTTGTGTTTATAAGCACTTTATTCTTTAACAAGAATTAACAGAATTATGAACTAACAGAATTATGAATCTAACCCTATATCACTCACAAAAACTTTCCCCACAATGTCAATTACCCTGCGAGTCGGGTAGGTTCCGGTTACTACAAAATCAACTCAAACACTGCTTGTGAGCCATTTAAAAATAAATGATTTAAAAAACATTAAAAAAGACAATTACCAGAGTCAAATTTTATTCTTGACAAGAAGTATGAACTGACAGAATTATGAATCTAACCCTATATCACACACACAAACTGTTGCCCCGCAACATTGATTACACTGCGAGTCGGGTCGGGTCAGGTAGGCTCCGGTTACTAAAATGGACGGGGAAAAATGTCCAGGATCGCCTCCGTAGCGTACTACACGTCAGCACATTGTATTTCGCAGGAGTAGCCCATCTTGCTCTGCTCTAAGATCTTTGGTTATTACCATCCAGTACACGTTACAGTAGCAGCATGCAGAGTGTGAAGCTCTCTTGGTGTGCCCTTTACACCAACTCAGTAATTATAATTGGTTGAAGAATTACTATTGATGTGGTTTTCTATTATACTTTATAACTTTAAGCTGTTTTCTCAGTGAAAATTAAAACTGGATTCCCATCTTAGTAGTCTGAAGAAGGGTCTCAACCTAAAATGTCACCCATTCCTTCTCTCCAGAGATGCTGCCTGTCCCACTGAGTTGCTCCAGCATTTTGTGTCCATCTTTGGTTTAAACCAACATCTGCAGTTCCTTCAACACAGTTCCCATCTTATTAGCAGTGTTTCATTATATTAAGCATTGAGTATTGGTTTGCAATTCTTCGGAGCAGTTCCTGAGCAGTATTATGTTAGTGCATACCATAAACTAGGGGCTTTTGTTTGAATTATTGTATTGCTTGATGATGTGCTAGTGTTTACTTCTCTTGGGGATTCCGAAAGAGAATGAATTGCTGGATGTGTTAAAACTAGCGAAACTTGATTTTAAAATAATGCGCATCTAGGGTTTTCAGCTTTTGTAATTTAGGCAATTGTTACTTTGGAATCTGTGCAAAATGTGCCGTACCAGTGGTCCTGAGTTTATTATAAGAACAACAGAAAATAATAAGGTTATCGCATTTAGCATTTATTTTGACTGCCAGAAGAACATAGATCAATATCTCAACGTTGTCTTCTTGCTACTTCTCTTTCTCCACCCCAACCAGACTGCTCTTACGAATGAACACAAGTAGCCTTGTTATCAGTCGTGTCTCGTACAAAACATATACTGTGCCTTGATATCCAATAAAATGATGCTTGGAGGGAACTGCGACTTTCCGCTTTAACTCTGCTGTTCATGCATTTATAAACCTCTACCTCTCCTCTCAGGCTTTGTTGTTGGGGGAAACAGGCTCAGCATGTCCAGAAGATAGACACAAAAAGCTGGAGTAACTGAGTAGGACAGGCAGCATCTCTAGAGTCTGAAGAAGAGTCTCAACCCGAAACGTCACCCTTTCCTTCTTTCCAGAGATGCTGCCTGTCCCGCTGAGTTACTCCAGCTTTTTGTGTCCATCTTTGGTTTAAACCAGCATCTGCAGTTCCTTCTTGCACATTTCATCAGCATGTCCAGATTCATTTTATAACCTTAGCTCTCCAGTCCTGGAGATTTTGTGAATTTACTGTAGCCTCTCTGGATTAGTCACATCCTTCCTATCTAATTGTGACCATAGCTGCATATGATATTCCAGGTGCAGTCTCACCAATGTCTTGTCAGGCTATAACATGATGTCCTAACTCATATACTCTTCCTGAGGAGACTAAGGAAATCCGGCATTTCTCCAACGATTCTTACAAACTTCTGCAGATGAACCATAGAAAGCGTCACAGCTTGGTTTGGGAACAGTGCCCAAGATGTAGCCCAGTCCCTCACACAAACCAGACTTACCACCATTGACTCCATCTACTCTTCACACTGCCTCAGAAAAGCAGTCAAATATAATCAAAGACTTGTCCCACCCCATTCATTCCTCCCTCTCCCGTCTGGTAGAAGGTGCATATGCTTGAAAGCACACACCACCAGACTCCAGAATGGCGTGTTTCCCTCTGGTATCAAACTTCTGAATGGTCCTTCCATTAACTTGTGTACTTCCAATTCACCTCCAACCCATTGAGGACATTGGACTTTCTATATGTGGAAATGGTGCAATACAATGCTGTGAGCTATATTCTACACTCTGTATCTTTCCCTTTGCTCTATTGTACTTACTTCAGTCTGAACTGATTGTAACTATGTATGTAGTATATCTGATCTCTTTGGATAGTATGCAAAACAAAGCTTTTCACTATCTCTTGGTACATGTGACAATAATAAACCTAAACCTAATGAAAGGAAGCGTGCCATATGCCTTGTCTAAATGTGTCACCACTGTCATGAAATTCTGTACTGGTATCTACAACCCTCCTCAGTTGCCCTGGTTTAATTTCCTAACATGCATCACCTCTCATTTGTCTCAATTCAATTCCATCTGCTATTCCTTTGCTACTTTCCCCATTGATTTTGACGCTGTTGTAAGCCAAGACAACCATCATCACTAGACACATTAGCTGCATGGACGAGTGTCCTTGTTGTATGATTCTAACAGTAATGTGGGAGCATCTGCAAGACGAGGATTGCAGCAGTTCATGAAGGTGGCTCACCACTTATGATACGATCCACTTTATTCATCCCCAGAGGGAAATTGGTCTGCCAACAGTCACAACACACAACAAAGTACACAAAAACCTGAAGTTAAAAGTGAAAAAGAAAAGAAAAGGACAAGCGACTTGTTTGGCTGCCCTGTGCACAGCGCCTTCACCGGAACGAATGAACAAACAAACACAGACTTGCCCCATGGGCAGAGGATTCTAAAACTAGAGTCCCCCTTTGTTCTCCCACTTATTTTCTCAAGGGCAGCCAAAGATGGCAATAAATGCAGGTTTTGGCAAGCTGGAATTAAAACTAGATTGAGATGCTCTGCCACGTGTAAAAGTCATTCATTGGAGCATTCAAAAGGTAGTTCAGTAATTATGTGAATGGAAAACCTTTGTCACGAGAGTATTTGGAGATGCAGGACTAGCTTGGTAGTTTGAACATAGAGCCAGGAAGGATTCAGCAAACTAAATGGCTTCCTTCCATACTGCAACCATTTGAGCATCTAAGATTACGGAGCTCTTGAACATCATGTCTCCTTTCATCTCTAAGTAGCATTCATTTCTTGTAAAATCCTTTATTATTTCACTGTGTGATTATCAGTTTTTCATATTCCCTCTTGAAACCTTCTTTGTGTATCTCTTCCATGCCGTACCTCCAATTTCTTGAATATCCTCATGTGCTTGTTTGAAGCTTAGATTTGTAATAGTTTCTTGATCTGTGAAACTTCTGTTCCCATTTTTACTCTCGTTTAAAATATATCTCTCTGGTACATACCTTCTTCAACATTCTTCCATTGTTATGTTATTTTTGTACCCAATTAATCTGAGTTAGGTCCTCTTCATTTGCTGAGAAGTTTAATTAATTTTGGTGGCCTACAATTTTTGTTAACTGGTAAAATAATATAAAACTGGCAGTGTTCAAATGTGGTTATAAGTTTCTATTTCATTTCTCCTTGTGTGTAACAGGATATTAGCAAATTGTTGATTAAACTTTGGGTCGTCCAATTTTGAAAGTAAGGTCTAATCCTGTATTTCCATCATGCCTGGTCCGTTGAGTTTTTTGTACGTTTTAAAACTTTATACCTTTCTTATCACAGCTTTATTGCCAATGGAAGTTTAGTTTAGAATTACAGCATGGAAACAGGCCCTTCAGCCCATACCGCCGTTCGATCACCTGTCAACCGTAGTTCTTTGTTATCTTACTGCCCACGCATTAGGAGTAATTTTACAGAGGCCAATTAACCTACAAACTCCCACGTCCTTGGGATATGGGAGCACCCAGAGGAAACCCACATTATCACCAGGAGAACGTGCAAATTCCACACAGACAAGCATCCGAGGTCAGGATCGAACCCGGGCCTCTGGTGCTGGGAGGCAGCAGCTTTACAAGCTGCACAATTGTGGAGGCCCAAAGGCGCTGTAAAGTAAATGAGTTGAATTGTTCTGGACCTGTCCAATCGCCTGCCCACAGTTGCCATCCAGCCACACTTGCAGAAGGCGAGGCAAGCTGACCCCAGGCATCCTAAAAGCATTGGGTAGCACAGAATCAGTGGAAACTGTGAGGTGGCATAGACTTCTCGCAGTGATTCCTGTTATCCACTCTGGCAATTGAATGTCTCAGCCTGAGACATTCAAATAAATTTAAATACATTTTATAAATGGGAGTTAAATTTTTTAAAATTAGTTAAAGAAAGTTTTTTTTTTAATTAACAAATAATATAAAAGCACCTGCCCTTTTCCACGGTGTCGTAAATATAGTTACTTTTCTTTTGCCTCTATTCCCTGGTGTAAACTGAGGATTGGGGAGCACCCAGTCTCTTTCCTCAACGAGAAAGGTACAGCTCAGTAGAGTAGTTAGTCAGATCTGATGGAAGTCTGTGATGTCCTGAGGTACGAGGCCTCTCACTTCAGAAGTTAATTCTAGTCTCAACTTGATTTGGCCCATTGAGATGCCACTGATATCTTTGTTCGGAGTGAGTGATCTGGCTTTTGATGCTTGCCATATAGTTCAGTGACCCTGGTTTCTACTTGCTGATCAGTAAATGAAGTTGACCAGGCGGTTTTAAAATAGTAAGGCAGAATGTTGGCTTTGGTCTCAAATGCTAAACTGATGTGAGAGCATAGGCTGCATGTTGACATTATGAATTCCATTAAAAGCAACATAATTTAACTGCAGAAGAGAGTGTGATAATGTGGAAGTTTTGAAGAGGGCACAGATGAGATTTACTAAAATGCTGGTACACAAAAATGCTGGAGAAACTCAGTGGGTGCAGCAGCATCTATGGAGCGAAGGAAATGGGCGACATTTCAGGCCGAAACCCTTCTTCAGACTGATGGGGGGCGGGGGGGAGAAGGAAGGAAAAAGGGAGGAGGAGGAACCCGATACTAGAATGCTGCCTTGATTAGGGGGTATCAGCAATGAGGAGAGTTTGGACAAACTTGGATTGTTTTCTCAGGAGCGTCGGAGGCTGAGAAGAGACTGATAGAAGTATACAAAAGGCATAGATGGGGTGGAGAGTCAGAATCTCATTTACCAGGATGGAAATTTCAAAGGCTAGACGGTCCAGCTTTAAGATGAGAGGGGCCAAGTTTAAAGGAGATGTGCGCAACAAATTTTTTAAACAGAGAGTGGTGGATGCCTGGAACATGCTGTCAGGGGTGGTGGTGGAGGCTGATGCAATAGTGGGCTCTTGGATAGGCACATGGATATGTGGGGAATGGAGGGATATGGATCATGTGCAAGCATGTAAGAATAATCTAACCTGACATCGTAGTTGACAAGGTCAATGTGGGCTGAAGGGCCAGTTCCTGTGCTATACTGTTCCACGAATAGCAGTCATTACACTTTTATTTGTTTTTACCAGTAGCCCATGTAAATGCATAGTGCCACACACACATTGCTACTTCATACTATTTCCATGCATCCCATAAAACTTGAATCTCTCTGCTTCTTTCCTTCAGTATCAGCTGTGTGCTTTTAAAAAAAATATCTTGCCTTTCCCAGTCACACACCTAATATAAGATGCTCATAAACATATTTCCTCTCTAAAATTGAGTGTTCATTCAATTTAATTATTAATTAAAATGCTGCTCATTACTGAGGTAATTGAGTGACTGGGTGGTCAGTATCGAGATTGATGGATGCTGTTATTAAATGTGACCGGCTATGCTAACTTGCACAAGACCTGAAGTCAATTTATAACACTCACAGTCATTCCAAAGCAGTTTATTATATTTTGTGGCACAATAATCCAGTGGCAATTGAGGTCATATTTCTTTCTTGTTTACTAGTTTCATTGTTGTTGTGCTTTAACCATGATATAATTGTAAAAAGAAAATAATAACAAATGCTGGACACTTAAGCTACTTCCAGTAAATGGCATTCAGGCATAACTGTTTAATATAATGGATAGGGAAGGAAGGTTTAGAGGTTAAGTTTTGACTTAAGGGCCTGTCCCACTTTCACGACCTCTGCCAAGTTTGCCCTTGACTCATATTCGCAGCATGGCCGTCACAAGGCCGTAGGAGGTCGTAGGTAGGTCGTGATGCTAATCGTAGGTACTCGTGGCATCAAGTAGGTTGCGCCGTTTTTCTAACCTGATGAAAAATGTCCACGAGTAAAAAAGGTTGTGAATTAGGTCGTGAAAGTGGGACAGGCCCTTAAGGAGTTATCAGAGTAATTGTAAAACTGTGGCACATGCCCAAAAGAATGGATTGTATTGCAAATGGAATGTAAATGTGTGTTCCAAAATAGCCCAAGAAGGTGAAACTGCAATACTTTTGCTGTCTGTGCAACATTAACTGACACTGAAGAGGAAATTGCTTGGGTGTTTGATTTGAATGGAGAGTTGAGAGTCAAGAGTGTTTAATTGTCACGTGTACCAGCAATGGGACGATAGTATTCTTACTTGTTGCACCTTTACAGACCCATTAACACTGTTATGCATAAATAAACGTACAACAACCAGTAATACAATGAATGGATAATCAGTAATACCAGATAAGCAGACCATAACACTGAAGTGTGTACTGCAACAAAGACAAAGTCCATTATAGATCACAGTTGCTGAGGTGGGGTTGTGGTTAGTGTTGTGCAGTGTTCAAGAACCTGATGATTGTTGGGAAGAAGCTGCTCTTGAACATGGAGATCATTGTTCTCAGGCTGCTGAACCTTCTGGATGGTAGAAGCGAGATGAGAGCGTGGCTAAGGGTGGTGAGAGTATTCAATAATATTAGCTACCTTTTTGAGCCAATACAACCTGTAAATTCTTTTGAGTGTGCTGAGTCAATACTCAAGATGGATACTAGAATTTGTGGTATAAAGGTTAAAAGAATTATGCATCATTTGTATCTGAGTTGTAAAGAGAAGTTTTATTCAGTTAATATACTACATTAATGTTATATCAGTGTTGTTTATACTATTTGTTCTTTTATGCAATGGCATGTTCACTTTATTTTTGCCTTTTCCTTGCAGGTGTATGTTTCGTTTTCCCAGCACTGTGATAAAGATTACATTCACATCGCTTTATAGCAAACAAGAGGTGAAAGAGGAACAGCCAGCATCTCCCATCCGTCCACTCTGCCCGCAGATCTCACCGCTCAAGATTAACATTCCCGATCCAAACATCGACTTGGTCAGCCCTATCCCATCTCCCACCGGCACCATCAGGTAAGATACTGGATAACATCTGAGATCTGTGTGTCTTTTTTCTAATGCGACAGTGTTTCACATGTCTTGAGTTTTCCTACAATCTTCTCCATTGGCAGTTGGATGAAACTCGCTGGAAAAGTGGCCCAGTTTTCACTGAAATAGACAATTTATTATGTTGGAAATGTTAGAAACCTCAGTTGGACTGATTTTTGACTAATTGTGAACCAACATATTTTGGTGGTTCACTTTGTTGGAGTTTTTTTGGTGTGTTTGTATATCTTTATTAAAATAGCAAATGCATTGGAGGAGTTTGATCAGTGCTTTAAACCACGTTTTGTTGATTTAAGCAATCATTTCTAGACTGACTATGAAATGTATTCTTCTGACATGTTCCTTATGCCAACAGAAATAGTTCATATTATCTAACTTGGATATGGTAGGAATGAACATGTATGTGGACAAGTTGCATGTAACTTTTGAACCAATTCTTCTTGATATGAGGAAAGGCTCTAAAGCAAATCTGATGGCTGCGCAATGTTTTACCTGATTAGTTTGGAATTTCTAACTGGTTGGGTGAAAATTGGCGCTCAAGGATGTTTTTTCATTGAAGCAAACATTTTCTCAAAAGGAACGGTGATATTTGAAGCGAAAAGATAATTGGGCAAATGGAGTGATTTCTAACTTTAAAAAAACCAAATAGGCAGTATAGGGAATGTTGATCTTGTTGAATGTTGAAACCTCAGCAGGTTGGCATCATCTGTGGAAAAGAAACGGCATTAATCTTCAGTAAGATGAAACTGGCTTTCTAACCACAGATGTAGGGAACACCAGAGTATTTTCAACAGTTTCTTTGTATTTCCATCATCCTTAGTATTGTGGATTTATAAATTAATAAGAAATGGGATAAAAGTAAAAGATAACGTGGTGAATAAGATGGAAATAAAATGGGAGAAGAAGGGCAGGCATGTTTTAAAATGTATTTTGAAAAGTTCTGTGATAGGATGAGGCAGCTACAGTAATCTTTCATCGAGAATAGAACGAGGTTGAGCACCTTAAAAATTAACCTGTGATTTTTATGAATTTTATTGTCTTCAGTCACAATCTGAATCTTGTGCTCCAGTCTTGTGCTCCAGTCATCTGAATCTGAATCTGAGTATGAGCACTTTTCACATTTGCAGGCATGGGATTTCAAAGTTAGATTAGTTTGTTTGATCGTTGTAAAGACTGAAGTGCAAGGCCAATATTGGACATGCAGTCATAACATGCACCTGCTAGCTGTGGGAGAAAGAGCTTTATAGCTTGCTGAAGTTAATAGGACAACATGGGACCGACTGTTGCATTGGTTTTGGTAAATAAGAAAGTAAGTTTCCTGCGTCACCCCGGTGCTTGGGTTACTGAAAATGTTTGGACGGCTATTCTTGGAATTCAACTCTTGGAAGTGCTCATATTTCATGCTTGGCAAGGGGAAAAAATATATTTCTGCACATTATTGATCGTGATCAGTTGATATTTGCAAAAGGGCATTACTCTGAGTGAGCGTAAATACAATTGTCAGACTCCTTCTAAAGTGCGTGGCATACACCATGGTCTTCTGATTCAATGCTATAGAGGCGTTGAGTAAAATACGGTAGAAGTGCTTGTTGTTTAGTCAAAGAGCTTTCGATTTAGCCCTGCATACCTCGATATGATATGGTTTCTGTGTAAGCTACCTGCCAATCTGACGAAGGGCCACACCTATCCATGTCCTCCAGAGATGCTGCCTGACCCGCTGAGTTACTCCAGCACATTGTTCTACATCATATTCCAGCATCTGCTGTTCCTTGTGTCCCCTTTAGACACAATAGCGCAATTATCTTCATTTTTTATAATGTTTGCTATGAGTCTATGGCATGAATGTTTAATAATATTTGCAGAAATCTAAAAGTTTAGCCATGAAGCCAGATCATTGTACAAGGTTGCAGGGTTAAACAGTTTTTAACATTTTCTTATATGCCGATTATTTGTGTTGTTGCTGTCAGACCCACTGGTGTCAAAAGTTGCTAATTACGTTAATAGCCCAGTTTTAGTATACCGTTAAATTTAGTCTAGTTTAGTTTAGCGATACAGTGGAAACAGGCTCTTCGGTCCACTTCGGTTGACAGAGTATAAAGAAGGGTCCTGACCCGAGATTTCATCTGCGCATTCCCTCCATAGATGCTGCCTGACTTACCGAGTTCCACCAATCTTTTGCTTTGACGTAAATCTGTTTTCCTTTAAAATAAAATTGTTATGGGGTTCCAAATATACAGTTTGCTAAATTTATACAATATTGAAGAAATAAGTATCCATCCAAAAATATGGTGTGGCATAAATTTGTTTGTAACAACTATCTTTTAGTAATAACTTTATATGTAAAGCCTGTTTTTTGTGGTTAAGTTGTATGGTTTGACCCAGTTTGTTTACGCTGGTTTTCAATTTCGTTTTTGCCACCTCCCATTGTATCCTCTCTGCACAAGCAGTGTATCAGTCAAGGCTGTTTTCACCTCGTGAGCCGTTTCACCTAATATTTGCTTACTACCATTCCTGTGGTTAGCCTGATTAAATTAATAAAAGCATTCAAGTGTATTTTAAGAGAGCCTTTTCCCCACAGCCCTTCACTAGAGAACTATCCATGTTCTCCAGGTAATGTGTTAAATGACAAAAATGCTGAAGAAACTCAGCGGGTGAGGCAGCATCTATGGAGCAAAAGAATAGGTGATGTTTTGGGTCGAGACCCTTCTTCTGATTGATGTGGGGGGGTGGGAAAAAGAAATGAAGAGGCGGAGACCGTAGGCTGTGGGAGAGCTGGGAAGGGGAGGGGAAGGAGGGAGAAAGCAAGGACTAACTGAAATTGGAGAAGTCATTGTTCATACTGCTGGGGTGTAACACCAGACTGTGTCTGTACAGCTGTATACACTACCCAAGCAAAATATGAGATGCTGCTCCTCCAATTTGAGGTGGGACTCACTCTGGCCATGGAGGAGGCCCAAGACAGAAAGGTTGGATTCGGAATGTGGGGGGGGAGTTGAAGTGCTGAGCCACCGGGAGATCAGGTTGGTTAATGCGAACTGAGCGGAGGTGTAAGGCGAAGCGATTGCCAAGCCTGCGCTTGCACTCACCGATGTAGAGCAGTTGACACCTGGAACAGCGGATGCAATAAATGAGGTTGGAGGAGGTGCAGGTGAACCTCTGCCTCACCTGGAAAGACTGCTTGGGTCCTTGGATGGAGTCGAGGGGAGAGATAAAGCGACAAGTGTAGCATTTCCTGCGGTTGCAAGGGATAGTACCTGGGAGAGGGTGGGAAGGGACAAATTGACCAGGGAGTTACCGAGGGAGCGGTCTCTGCGGAAAGCCGAAAGGGGAGGAGATGGGACGATGTGGCCAGTGGTGGGATCCCATTGGAGGTGGGGAAAATGTCGGAGGATTATATATTGTATGTGACGGCTGGTAGGGTGGAAGGTGAGGACCAAAGATCCTATTGCAAGCAAGATAGTGCACTCCTGCTAAAACCAATGGGCTGATGTGTAGTACGCTACGGAGCGGAACCTCAGCCTTTTCGTCGGCCATTTCAGTAAACCCGACCCGACTTTGTAAATCCCTCTCGCAGTGTAATCAACGTTGCGGGGGAACAGTTTGTGTGTGTGTGATATAGTGTTAGACCCATTATTCATAATTTTGTTAATTCATAATTCTGCTATTTTTTGTTAATGATTAATATGTAAATAAATTATAATTCAGTTAATTTTCTTTTTTTTAATGTTTTTTTCATTTTCTTTTTTTAAGTTGAAAAAAAAACTTTTTAAATGGCTCATGTGCTGTGTTTGACTTGATGTTTGTATTAAACTTGGACTCTGTAATTCATTTGATCACGCTGTTCACAACTGCGGCATTTGGTAAAATAATAGCAATATGGAGATTCCAGTTGCTCAACTCTTGGAATATTACTGAATGTATTTTTGTGTCTATGGAATTGTATTTCAACAATAAAATGGGTTTGGCCTTCCCAATAGCCAGCAAGTGGAATGAGATCTGTCTGTAATGGTTGGGTTATCTCAATGAAGTATTTAACAAAATAAAATTTGTTTTGAGCAAGATTAACAAATGATGTATAACTTTAAAGGATGATTTTATTCAGCGACCATACAACTGGCTAGATTGTGTAGGAAAGAACACACATACACACATATATGAATGTGATATAGATGTATATAATCATATAACACACACATATATATATTCCTCCTGATTTTTATGTATAATGATAAACTTTATTTCGGACTCAAAGCACAGACAAGGGACAACATTACATAAAAATACATTGTAAACCTCCCCACAACTTCACCCTGGTGTCCCAGCCGTGCTGATCCGGGCCAGACTCTTGCTTTGGATAGGAGTGCAGAAACGGAAGCCGGTTGCGGAAATGGGGCTGAAGATTACCCATGAAGCTGCCCATGACCCTACTACGTCTTTTTCGTTGAGTGGGCTATCTTGCTTGCTATAGGATCTTTGGTGAGGACGAGGGGGACTCTGTCCTTGTTCTCCTCACCTTCCCAGCTCTCCCACAGCCTACTGTCCGCCTCTTCCTTTCTTTTTCCCGGCCCCCCACATTAGTCTGAAGAAGGGTCTCGACCCGAACCGTCACCTGTTCCTTCGCTCCATAGATGCTGCCTCACCCGCTGTTTCTCCAGCATTTTTGTCTACCTTCAGTTTTTCCAGCATCTGCAGTTCTTTCTTAAACATGTTCTCCAGGGATGCTGCCTGACCCGCTGAGTTAGTCCAGCATTTTTGCATCTTTTTCTTGTCTCTATTTCTAAGAATGTTTCACAGGTTTCTTTTAGGTGTAATAATATTGCAGGGCTGTTAGAAGTGTTTACTGTAAATTGTATTCTATTTTCTCCTCCCCACTCGGTATAACACTGTTACGCTGAATAGAAAGCAGTCTATTTCACACTTCTGTATCTGAAAGGCTGATGCCTGTAAGCATTCTTGGTAATGACTCAGGCTTTTGCTGAAGTTCACTTGCTCGACTATTTCCGATATCAATGCCGTGGCCTCTTGTAACACCATCTTTGAACAGTTTGACATTAACATTTGGTGGACAAAAGTTCATTGTAATATATTGTGCCTGAATTGGAGGAGCAGTTCCAGCGGGATTTGAGGAGGTGATCGGTGATGAGGTCGAGAAAATCCATGAAGGAAGTTAAAAGCAAAGTTGTGAATTTAAAAATGGACATAGTTCTGGACTGGGAACCGATTACAGATCAATGAGCCCTGGAGTGATAGATGAACCCAATTTGGAGCATGTCGGGTTTGTGGGATGAGTGTGTAGTGGAATACAAGTTAGAACGTTGACTGTGTATCTGGACATGATCTCAAAGATTAGGTGTGCACATACTTAATTTATTTAAGACACAAGGAATTGCAGATGCTGGAGTCTTGAGTCGAAATCAAGGTAACTCAGTGGGTCAGGCAGCATCTCTGGAGAACATGGATAGGCAACGTTTCAGATCAGGACCCTTCTTCAGACTAATTTATTTCATTTGAAAGTAAAGCTTCTTGCAGTAATTATAAGTTTGCATATTTGCACACACGGATATAATATGTTTTGAGAGGTGTTGATAGCCTTGAGTCTGCAACCAGAGCAGTGTTCATTTTTCAGTGTTATTTTGTGGTTCCTCCACCCTAAATATGTCTGAATAAGGCCTGTCAGTTCATAGTAACTGACATTTTCTGTAGTTGAGAACAGTTGACTTTGATTCATTCGTGCGATTTACGATGTTCTCCCCATGTGCCCATATAAAACTGGAGCAAGACGTTCCTGTACTCATGTCATTCCAGCTTGGAACCAGACTTTGCATTTACTCAGCTTAAAACACAAGCTGTAGAATGAAGGCACTCCATAGATTTCCTTTGGTATAATCAAAAGAGGCAATTGTTATAAGAAATATTGGAAAAATGTTACATTCTGTTAAGTGTCTCATCAGTTCTCAACGTTCAAAAGTGCTTTATATAAAGTGAGTTGCTTTTTGAATCGTGGCTATTGTGATACAGTACTGAAATGGTGCTCAGGAATGTTTCAAATTGCATTGCGATGAGTGACCACATCATCTGCTTTGCTCGAGGGAGGAATGCACCAGGAGTTGGCCTTTGCTGCCTCTCTTCAGTGAAAATATACCACCAGATTTTTAAACATTTCTTTACTTTCACATTTCATTCTAATACAATGTGTATAACGGTGCAGTTTTTCCTCACTATAGTACCAATTGTTTTTATTTTTTGGAAATTGCCAGTGGAATGTGAGTACTTGTCCTTTGACGGAGGTGAGAGTCCTTTAAACTGAACCAGATCTCCGAGCATGGAAAATATATGCAAATCTTAAAACTTGTTGGACATGAGTTTTGAGCTACATGTCCATGATCTGCACTCTCCCTATCTTTTTCCATAATGTCACAAATGTTCTTAGTTATTGTTTGATTTCTCATTAAACCTGCTGTTAAAAATGGGGCAGATGATGGCTCGGGGAAGGGAGTTGGCAAGAAAGAAACATCAGCTACAATTGGCATTTGGTGCTTTGATGTGGATTCATTTCCTGACTGCAACCTCGTAGAGGTTAAACCGCAATAGAAAACATAGAAAATAGCTGCAGGAGGAGGACATTTGGCCCTTTGAGCCTGCACCGCCATTCATTGTGATCATGGCTGATCATCCACAATCAGTAACCCGTGCCTGCCTTCTCCCCATATCCCTTGAATCTGCTAGCCCCTAGAGCTCCATCTAACTCTCTTTTAAATTCATCCAGTGAATTGGTCTCCACTGCCTTCTGTGGCTGAGAATTCCACAAATTCACAACTCACTGAGTGAAAATGTTTTTCTCATCTCAGTTTTAAATGGCCTCCCCTTTATTCTTAGACTGTGGCCCCTGGTTCTGGACTCCCCCAACATTGGGAACACTTTTCCTGCATCTAGCTTGTCCAGTCCTTTTATAATTGTATGCATTTCTATAAGATCCCCTCTAATCCTTCTAAATTCCAGTGAAAACAAGCCCAGTTTTTCCAATCTTTCCTCATATGTCAGTCCCGCCATCCCGGGGACCTATGCTGCACTGCCTCAATAGCAAGGATGTCCATCCTCAAATTAGGAGACCGAAACTGCATATAATACTCCAGATGTGGTCTCGCCAGTGCCCTGTACAACTGCAGAAGGACCTCTTTACTCCTATACTCAAATCCTTTGGTTATGAAGGCAACTTGCCATTAGCTTTCTTCTCTGCCTGCTGTACCTGCATGTTTACTTTCAGTGACTGAAACATGAAGAAGGATCGCGACCCAAAATGTCACCCATTCCTTCTCTCCAGAGATGCTGCCTGTGCCGCTGAGTTAGTCCAGTTTTTTGTATCCATTTCAGATTAAGAGATTTACAGACATTTTGTAGACTTGGGGAGATAGCAAGTGAGCTTGGGGAGATAGCAACAAACACTGGATGGAAGGATGAGTGATCTGGAAACCAGAATGAAAATGTTTAAAAGTTTTGTTGTTTAAACAGGAGCACCATAGGTGGGCAATCCCAATGGGAATGGGTAAACAATGTCACACCAATCAGGAGTGAAGAGCCTGTCCGACTTGGGCGATTTTTCCACGGACTGCAGGCGACTGTCAAGTTCGCGGCACTCACTGAAACACCGGGAACTGGAACGGCGAGTGACAAACGGGCAACGCACACACGGCGCACACATACACACACACACACACACACACACACACACACACACACACACACGCACACACGCACACACACACACACACACACACACACACACACACACACACACACACACACACACACACACACACACACACACACACACACACACACACACACACACACACACTAACAAACTATCTACGACTAGCTCGAATGCCTATAACTACATGGCGACCCCACTACAACTGCACCTACGACTACAAAAGTATATCGATTTTCTCCATGGCGACCCATTTGTGAGGACCAAACTGAGGCCACGACTAGTTCCCAGAATGCGGGAACTCCTCGCGACCACCAGCAACCATGTGGCGAGCGCAGAGTCTCTTGCACTCGCCTAAAAAGTCGCCTAAGTGGGACTGGCCCTTAACAGTGTCTGATGACTACAGGAGAATGGAATGATGGAGGATGGCAGTAAAAGTTTTGTAGCATCCAAGCCTGAAGGCGACAAGGGAGTGGATGAGGATGTACAAAATAGGAGCTGAGGCATTACGTGCTTAAGCAACTCTGTGGGTCAGGTAGCATCTCTGGAGAACACAGGGATAGGCGACATTTCGGCAATGATTGTACTACAATTGTATTGAACTGACGGAAGAAATGTGTGGGCATGCGTTAAAGAGCCGAGCACGAAACACATCCGTATATGGAACAGGGAGGTAGGTGGTGAGCAAGCTAAACTCTGGGTGCACCATGTTTTGATTTTGTCAGCTACGCTTTGAACCTTTGGATGTTGTTTGCTGAGCAGATAGTGGTGTTTTCACATAGCAGTTAAGGATTAGATACCAGCAGCTTGGTAACGTTCTGTGTTTGTCAATGTACTGAACCAGGTTAGAAAAATGATGTGAAAACAATGATAATCACCTCATGTTCATTTTCCATTAAAAGTAGGAAACGGCTGGATCTAGGTGTCTGTATTCAAGGTAAAATTACAGAGCTTACAACACGGCCATACTCCAATGTTCGTTTGATCCAGTAATAATCTGCATTAAACTAGAACGTTGAATATGCCAGTCAGCCCTACTGGTATATACTGTTCATTTTATGCACCACAAAATGTGCTTCATCTCAGCTTGTCCTTTTTTCCCCCTCGTATAGGAGCCTTACATATCCATACTATTTACCTCATCAGCTGTTAGTGTTGGTGCTTTCTATATTATCAGAATGTGTTTTTTCCTTTTGTATTCGGAGAAGTACACTCTGAAGGACGCACTATATTTAATAAAGGTCCTAGTAATACACAACCAACCTCATGGGTTTGCAGACCTGCAGATTATAGACTATGGAAAACGAGTACATAGTGACTGCAAACAGTTAAAATCCCAAGGGACATTATTTTACAAATAGAGGCACAAAATGAGACAGTAGATCAAGTGCCCAAATGTGGGGGGAAAAAGATATGAATCTTATCTGAGGAAGGATTCGCGGAGGAAGTTCCAGAGCTTGGAGCTTATTTTCTCAAGATAAGGGTGGTGTTAGAATGGAGAGGTTTGGGAGATGTTGGTATGACTAGGAGGTTGGGAAAGGAGAGTAGATTAGGTGAAGCCATGGAGGGATTTGAAATCATGATTCATTATGAAGTAACAACTCGGATAAAGGAAGCTGAAGATCATTAACCAAAAAAAACATCCTGCTTAAAAACTGGCACACTGTTGCTGGAAATGACCCAAGAGTCTGGATAATGGTACAATGCAACTTTTAATGTGTACAGTTTGAAGGTTGTTATTTTAAGGTGGGAGCAAATGCTGTGCTTCTCGTGAGCTTGTAATTTATTTTGTAACTGAAACATAAAGCACCTCTCCCTTTGATAACATATTTTGCAGACTTCTACCGTGTTGTTTTAGAGCATGCTGGCGCAGTGGTTGAAGTTGCTGCCTTACAGCGCCAGAGACCAAGGGTCGATCCTCGCTACGGGTGCTGTCTGTACAGAGTTTGTACATTTTTCCTGTGACCTGCATGGGTTTTCTCTGGCAGCTCCAGTTTCCTTCCACACTTCAGAGACGTACAGATTTGTACTTCGTAAAATTGTAAATTGTCCATTGTCTGTGCAGGATAGTGTTATTGGATGGGGATCGCTGGTTGGTGCAGAAGGGCCTGTTTCCACGCTGTTTCTCTAAACTAAAGTCACCTTGCACACATTGGATGTATTATAACATAGAACATATAATAGTCCAGTACAGGAACAGGCCCTTCAGCCCACAATGTCTGTGCCAAACATGATGTGAAGACCAACTCTTATATGCCAGCACATCATCCATATCCCTCCATATCCATGTGCCGAACTATAATGTGTTCATCATGATCATAAACTGATGTTGCCTCCTCTCTTCTCTGGTTCTTTTGCTTTGGATTCATTTAAATATTAACAACAATGTCCAGATTGTTGGCTCAGGCTGAACAACGTCAGGTTTTTTTTTCAACCGCTTTGCATTTGCTTGCTTGTTCTTCAACATGAAGAACTTAACAGCTGTGTTGAGGGTGCCACCTGTTGACAACTTTTGCATTGTGTTAATCAAATAGACATTTCTTGCCGTTATAATTGTTTGGGGTGTGAGGGCGTGACCAAGTTGTGGGGAGGAAGGAATGAGCAGAACATGATGAGTAGAAATTAATAATTTTAGCGATTTTTTTGATTCTCTTTGGAATTACGCATTTTAGCATTAATACAATAGAAAAACATATAGCATGGTAACCCTTGAGTAATAATGTGCTATTAATATTTTTGTATATCTATATTTATTTGTGTCAACCATATACTGTGTAGGTATAAGTTTTTTTGTTATGTTGGCTTGATGTGCCATCCTTGCTTGCAGAAACAATCTTATGGGAATATTCAAAGGGAATAGACAATTTCATCTGGTGTCCAGTCATATAATCTCTCATCCTGCGTTAGCTGTATATTCATTCCAGTTGCTGCTGTGCCTAAATTGGCTGCCTAGTTTTTCTATGAAGCATAGTGGGAAAGCCAGGTGTATCAAAGGAAATTGTCTTCCTCTTCAAACTCCATCATGGTTAATTCCTGTGCTTTTGATATTTTGGATTAACTTGGATTTGGAATATGATTGAGGCTTTGTCATTTTAGTCAATGTGCTTTGTTAACAGCACAAAGGTAACCAGTTTAGTTACATTTCTGATTTTCATGTCACCAATGTCTTCCACTGTGAGTGGAGTCCTCTGTCATCACTTGGCTTTGCTCCTTTTTATTGGCTCTTGAAGCAACTGTGATGATTCTTGGATCACTGGAAATGGATAATTTGGCTTGGATTTAATATTAACTGGTGCAATAATGAATATTTGTCAAGAGTGCCAATCAAGTGAAAGTTGTACAAGAATGCAATGATGTGTGACTTCCCTATTGTCTGAAAATTGCTTGTATTTTGAGTATATTTGAAAAAATGTCATTGGAAATCTTGGAAAAGAACATTTATGAGAGCAGCCTTCTTGACAACAAAGGTTGAGAGTTTATACAGCACAGAAATAAGCCCTCGGCACAACATGTCCATACTGATATTTTTGTCTATCTGCACTAATCCCATTCACCTACATTGGGTCCATGTGCTTCTATGCCTTGTTTTTTTGAAGTGCCTGTCTAAAATATCTCCACCACTGGCAGCGAGTTCAGATATCAAAAACTCTGTATGAAGAAGAAAAATATTCCCCTCAAAAACCATTTAAAGGTCTTTCCTCTGACCTTAAACCAATACCCTGTATCTATCTACCTTATCTATGATTCTTATAGTTTTATATACCTTTATCATATCAGGCCTTTGTCTCCTTTGCTCCAGATAAAACAATCCAAGCCTATCCAATCTCTCTCCATAACAAGTTCTCCAATTAAGACAACATCCTGGTGAACCTCCTCTTCAATAACCCCATTGTAATCATATCCTTCACATCATCTGCCCATTCAGTCGGCCAGCATTTTGTTTTGGTCAAGATTCCCAGCATCCACAGATTCTTGTGTCTCCGCATCCTTCCTCTAGTGTGGCATCCTGAACTTCACACGATACTCCAAGTGCAATCTAATCTGTGTTTTGTAAAGTTGCAACGTAACATCACAGCCTTTCTATTTTGTCCCCAACCTACGAAGGCAAGCATGCCATTTACCTTCTTCAACACCGTAACTACCCCAGTTGCCACTCTCGGGGAATTATAGACTTGAATGTCACAGTCTCTGTGTTCATCAGCATTCTTTAGTGCCCTTCCATTTACATGTCCTACCCATCCTTGACTTCTCAAAATACATCACCTTGCACTCATCAGGATGAAATTCCATTTGCCAATGTTCCGCAGGTAATGAGGCCCGATCAGGTGTAGGATTGTGTCAAAAATGATTGGAAATAATCTGGAAAACATGGTGCATGATAAGAACACAAGTGTGGTTGCCATTTTGAGAAGGAGAGGAACAATATAGAAAATTGTTTGTGGTCATGATCAGAAATGTTGGATATGATCCAATAAATTGTAAAGAGTACTTAGGCTTGACAGAGTAGACTGCATGAAAAATTGTAAATTGTTGGTGGCTGCCTGTTGAATATCACCCATGGAGAAAAGATGGATCTCAAATGCACTATGGTCATGTAAAATAATCTGATAATATTCATCGTTAGCATGCACCTACTTCTTCTTGCGTATGGCGTGCACAGCCTAAAGTAGCAGGACAACTTGTTCTATTTGATCTTATTTGATTGTGCACGCCAGGTTGATTGCATTAGTCAAAACAGGACGGACCACGTGAAGGTTGCAATCTCCCAGCCCAACATGCACCTACTGAATTGGCATCATAAAACTTTGAAATCTATGTTAACATCTTTCCAATTATTGTGCATGTAAGGATTTCTGTGATAGTGATCTTTTTGGCTTTGTGATCTTTTGATTGATTTGCATTTATTGATGTGGCAATTGCTGACCAAATGTGTTTCTCAAATTGCTTTGAACAGTGTTCCCAATTCCTGTCCTGTGAGCCCACGAGGTGCCGGCTCCTCTGGTTACCGCTTTGGACGCAACATCACAAGAGATCTACAGCTAGCTGCAGCGTTTGCCGAGAAGGCGGCATCCGAGCAACAGGCAGAAACATCTGGTGGTGATAGCCCCAAGGTTGGCAAAGTTTTACGTGTGCGAATCTCACCTCTCTTGTTGTACTGTTTAAGGAAGAACTGCAGGTGCTGGAAAAATTGAAGGTAGACAAAAATGCTGGAGAAACTCAGCGGGTGAGGCAGCATCTATGGAGAGAAGGAATAGGCGACGTTTCGGGTCGAGACCCTTGGGTCTCGACCCGAAACGTCGCCTTTTCCTTCTCTCCATAGATGCTACCTCACCCGCTGAGTTTCTCCAGCATTTTTGCCAACTCTTGTTGTACTCTTCCCTTTTATGTGTTTCTGGAGACAGTGATGTGTAAATGGTTTGGCAGCTTTCCCAAAAAAACATTCCTGTTTTACTATAAAATCATGAGGTTGAACTAGATAGGGTGAATCCTCTATCCTGCGATAATGCAATCAAGAACCAGAAGGGTTTGGGTGAGAAAGGGAAGATGGGGCCTGAGGGGCAATTTATCCACACACGGGCTGGTGGGTATATGGAAGAAGCTGCCATAAGATGTAGATGAGGCAGGTACTATTACAAGATTTAAAAGACATTTCCGCAGGTACATGGATAGAAAAGGTTTAGAGGGATATGTACTAAATGTGGTAAATGGGACTAACTAGTGCTTGTGGGTCGGCATTAGACTTGAAGTGCAGAGCTGAGCATGTAAGCATTTGCATATTAAATGTATTAATTGATTTCATTATACTTCAAAAAAAAAAGACATAATGTGCTGGAATTAACTCAGTAGACCAGGCAGTTTCCCTGGAGAATATGGACAGATGACATTTCAGATCGGGACCCCTCAGTCTGAAGAAGGGTCCCAAACTGATAGGTCACTTATCCTTGTTCTCCAGGGATGTTGCCTAACCTGCTGTGTTACTCCAGCAATTTGTATCTTTTTTTTTGTGAACCAGCTTCTGCAGTTCCTTGTTTCTACATCATTCTTCAATTGTAGATCTTAATCTGCATTAACATATCGCAGAATCATTATGCTACAGGATATTTTGCTTTGTTTTTTCACAGGATTGTTGGGTATCACTGTCAAAAATAGCATTTAATTGCCCTTCAAATTGCCCCTGACAGGGCTACTTCTGAGGACAACCCTGGGTCTCTGGCGCTGTAAAGCAGCAACTACCACTTAACCACTGCCGCCCGAATTTTTATATTCCATTACTAAATTATATTACATTACAGAATAATGAAAGGCATAGATAAAGTGCATGTGGAGAGGATGTTTCCACTGATGGGAGAGTCTAGGACCTATGGTCCTCAGAATTAAAGGGTGCTCTTTTAGAAAGGGGGTGCAGAGGAACTTCTTTAGTCAGAGGGTAGTTAATTTGTGGAACTCATTGCCACAGAGGGCTGCGGAGGACGTCAGTGGATATTTATAAGGCAGAGATGGACAAACTCTTGATTAGAATGGGTGTGAAGGGTTATGGGGAGAAGGCAGGAGAATGGGATTAGGAGACAAGGATCAGCCATGATTAAATGGTGGCATAGACTTGATCGGACAAATTCTACTCCTATAACTTGTGAACTTGTAAAATAATTTTATTTCATTTCGACCCTGATATGTTTTTAAAAAGGTTCATGAGTGTATATATTCCAGTATTTTCAATGATTTTGTATTTGTCCAGGATGATTCAAAACCCCCGTATTCCTATGCACAGCTGATTGTGCAGGCCATATCTTCTGCTCAAGACAAGCAATTAACACTAAGCGGCATCTATGCACATATCACGAAGCATTACCCTTACTACAGGACAGCTGACAAAGGATGGCAGGTGAGTGTACTCACTGGGGTAGAAACGTATAAGTGTATGATTATTTGAATGGTGTCAGATTAGGAAAAGGGGAGGTGCAACGAGATCTGGGTGTCATTGCACATCAGTCACTAAAAGTGAACATGTAGGTACAGCAGGCAGTAAAGAAAGCTAATGGCATGTTGGCCTGCAAGAGGATTTGAGTTTAGAAGCAAGGAGGTCCTACTGCAGTTGTACAGGGCCCTGGTGAGACCGCACCTGGAGTATTGTGTGGAGTCTTGGTCGCCTAATTTGAGGAAGGACATTATTGCTGTTGAGGGAGTGCAGCATAGGCTCACCAGATTAATTCCTGGGATGGCGGGACTGACATATGATGAAAGAATAGGTCCTCTGGGCTTGTATTCACTGGAATTTTGAAGGATGAGGGGGAATCTTATAGAAACATAACATTCTTAAAGGATTGGACAGGCTAAATGCAGGAAAAATGTTCCCGATGTTGGGAGAGTCCAGAACCAGGGGTCACAGTTTAAGAATAAGGGGTAGGCCATTTAGGACTGAGATGAGGAAAAACGTTTTCACCCAGAGAGTTGTGAATCTGTAGAATTCTCTGCCACACGGCAATGGAAGCCAATCCACTGGAAGCCCCTGTCCCACTTTCCTGAGTTACTCACAAATTCTCCCGAGTTTCAAACTTGGTGAATGTCCGTAGCGATTCCGTAGGAGTCCGTAGGTATTATGTTGAGGCTCGTAATGCCAGCCGTAGGTACTCGGGGCATCGGGTAAGTCGGGACGTTTTTTCAGCATGTTGTAAAATGTCCACGAGTAAAAGAAAATAGCCCCGAGTACCTACGGCTGGCATCTCCGAGTGTGAATCAAGGGGAAAACTCGGGAGTATTCGTGAGTAACTCGGGAAAGTGGGACAGGGACTTTAGATTTAGCTCTTAGGGCTAAGGGAATTAAGGGATATGGGGGAAAACCAGGAACGGAGTACTGGTTTTGAATGATCAGCCAAGATCATATTGAATGGCAGTGCTGGTTCGAAGGGCCGAATGGCCTACTCCTGCACCTATTGTTTTATGTTTCTATGATTAATTAACTTTGTTACCCTGTGTGAATGATGTTCAAAAGTTCTATTTGGATTAGCTAGACTTTAGAATTGTCTTACTGTTGCTTGTGCTAAGCTCATCTTAAAATGACAGTGATTTAAATGCAGCAAATAGGGACGCAAGGTGTTGGGTCATGATTGCTCGTTTTATATGGCAATTGTTGAAAATAGACTACAAGCCTTTATATAAAATACCATATATATATATATATTATATATATATATATATATATATATTAATATTTAATAATGAACATTTGTTAAGTTTCATACTAAACTCATAAAATTCAACGGTTACACAAAAAAGCTGGAGAAACTCAGCGGGTGCAGCAGCATCTATGGAGCGAAGGAAATAGGCAACGTTTCGGGCCAAAACCCTTCTTCATAAAATTCAACGGTCATTTTGAGCTACCCCATTGAAACCATTGGAAGGAACACTGTTATCATAGCAATCTGGAGGTTATAATATCATGATCACAGAGATGAAAAGCCAGTGCTACTCCCCCATCTAAAACATGGCTCTAATATTGGGAATGTGAAGATAATACAAATGAAAACTACCCTGAATGGTTTTCAGAATTACATTTCTTGGTTTACATTTTTGATTTAGTGCTTAAAATTGGTGTTAACAATCACAGAGGAGAAAAATGTGAGATTCCCTGAGAAGATTTGCTCCTTTGTCAAGTTTTAACTGAATTCTAAATGACGGATTAAAACATTCCTTTGGAGTCCATTTGCAATGTTCGGGGGCAGGTATAAAATGTGTCTGTGGGCAGGCTGCTTCCATTTTAAAATTTGACAAAATTATTCCAAGTTATTAAATCTTTCCTTTCTCACCTAAATATTTCTAATTTCTATATCACTCATTTTATATCAAAAATGTGGAATGTTTTTCAAAAGAATAACCTAAAATAAAATGGCGAGGAAGAAGGAAATAACCTCAAAATAATGGCAAGATTGCAATCGGGAGGAAAAGCAGTGTAAAAGTCAGAAAGGTCTGTGGTTCCATCCTGTGATCAGACAACTCTGCAGACATCCACAAGTCTCTATGAAATCGGCAAGGCAGGATATGTATTTGAACCAATTGTTCAGCAGATAAGTTCAGTGAAAAACTGCAGTGCGTAAGTAATCGCAGCCAGAAGCAAGATCTGTACAAGAGGTGCATATCATACTTAGATGTGATAAATTGTAGCGCATCAGTCTATGGAACTGAGAACTATATTCTGCACTCTGTATCTTCCGCTATTATACTCGAGTTTGATTTAATTGTATGTACATATAGTATATACAATCTGAATGAATAGTACTCGCTAGAATTTAGAAGATTGAGGGGGGATCTTATAGAAACTTACAAAATTCTTAAGGGGTTGGACAGGCTAGATGCAGGAAGATTGTTCCCAATGTTGGGGAAGTCCAGGACAAGGGGTCACAGCTTAAGGATAGAACGGAAATCCTTTAGGAGCGAGATGAGAAAAACATTTTTCATACAGAGAGTGGTGAATCTCTTGAACTCTCTGCCACAGAAGGTAGTTGAGGCCAGTTCATTGGCTATATTTAAGAGGGAGTTAGATATGGCCCTTGTGGCTAAAGGGATCAGGGGGTATGGAGAGAAGGCAGGTACGGGATACTGAGTTGGATGATCAGCCATGATCATATTGAATGGCGGTGCAGGCTCGAAGGGCCGAATGGCCTACTCCTGCACCTATTTTCTATGTTTCTACTCAAAACAAAGCTTTTGATCTTACCTTGGTGCACGTGACAATCATAACCCTAAACACAAATTCCACAAGGGACAGTGAGTCTTACAGTGGACTATAAATTGTTCTTAATATGTGCCCATATAAACATGTTTAGGAATTAAAGGTATACCTAAAAAGGAAATACTTGCACGGCTCTGGGCTAAGTGCAAGACAGTCATTGGCTTGTAAAGAGTTTTACCTCTTGTAAAGAGCTGGCACCGATCATCCTGTTTTTATGCTCTTTGATTCTGTTAAATTTCTGCACTGAGAAGTTGTGTTGCCTTGTAATGAGCTGCCCATGCATCTAAAATGATTTCTGTTAATTGAACTGTATGTGATCCAGAATTGTTGTGCTTAATTGTTCACTTTGTTGCAGTTAAACATTCAATATTCTTAATTTTTCCTCGCTGGGACAGAATTCCATCCGCCACAACCTCTCTTTAAATCGGTATTTTATCAAAGTGCCACGGTCGCAGGAAGAACCAGGAAAAGGGTCGTTCTGGAGAATTGACCCATCATCAGAAACAAAGTTAGTGGAACAGGCATTCCGAAAACGCAGGCAGCGAGGGGTGTCGTGTTTTAGGACGCCTTTTGGACCCATCTCCTCCAGGTTGGAAGCTACACCTTTTTGCAGTTCAAGTCATATTGACATAATGTTCTTGAATTTGTGGAATGTTTTTGGATAAACTCACAGGATACTTCGAGCAATTCAGTAAATAAAAAACTGATCAACATAGGGCTGACTATTCTGAATACTCCTTTCAAATTATCAAGTATATGCAGCTTACTTCTATGATAGAAGAAACTGTACAGTCATGTGGTGAGGCCGTATGTTATTCCATGCCTATGCCGTTCCACAGAGAAAATTATGACGTGACAAGGTCAAGCTGAGGAATGCTTTGGTATAAAGATAATCTCAACTGCTCTGGAACTGTGTAGAAAATACTGCGCGTGCTTCATGCTGCATAACCTACTGCAGATGTAAATACCAGTGTGTTATTACTTGAAATATTCTGTTCCAAAATTCACTGCTGCTGAGGAACAGATAATCCCAAAAGAGTTGTGGTTTCTCAAATAATCACAAATGCTCTTAGAAAAAGGCAGAATATGGTGCAGTGGTGCTGACTCTTTGCCTTTTTTTCCCTTGTGCTGTCCTCTGGCTGTGTGCAGAGCTGAGTAAGTGTTTTCCCTTGTTCCTACTGTAATTATACTGTATCGATTTGCTCACTGAACACTGTGATGGATGTGATTTCTATACCCATCTCTTTGAAATTGTAAAAGAGTAGGCGGGATAGAGAAATAGCATCGTCCATTTATTTCCACGCCCATTCTCATTATCAAGCGAGATTTTGGCTGGTTTTGAACTTCCATTTGAGACAGAAAGTATTGTATTTAATCCAAGATAGTGCGAATGATTAACAACATTTTAATGCAGCCCTGGTGGTTGTTGAAGATGCCAAATTTTGTGATACAGATGGAATTATTAAACATCATTTGTCCTCTGAATGGCTGGCCTGTGGTAAATATGACAAATGTGGAATATAAGCTTTTTTTTCATTTTGCATTTTTAGATGCAGTCCAGTTTTCCTTACATATATTTTGTTTGCTGGCATTTTTCTTCATGTGGCCCAAGGCACATCAAGTTAAAAAAAAAACATAGAAGTAGGTTCCACTTTCGTTTAGTTTAGTTTAGAGATACAGCGTGGAAACGGGGCCTTCAGCCCACCGAGTCCGCGCCGACCAACAATCACCCTTACACTAGTATTATCCTACACACTAGAGACAATGTACAAAGGCCAGTTAACCTACAAACCTGCACGTCTTTGGAACGTGGGAGGAAACCAGAGCATCCGGAGAAAACCCACGTGGTCACGGAGAATGTGCAATCTCCATACACAGCGCCCGTAGTCAGAATCTAACCCGCATCCCTGGCGCTGTGAGGCAGCAACTCTATTGCTGTGCCACCATGTGGTCCTAATTTGGATGCGATTGCTACTGGTTTCCAATTTGGCTCTGCTAGCCAAAAAGGAAGATGGGTTTCTTGTTTCTTGGAACCAATAGTTTTTGATAGTTGGAAATACCTCTAAATACGTAGTTAGTTTTAGTTATTGCCGTTGGTACACAGTCAATGCACACCTGATTGTATCCTTAAGTATAAAGCATTTAAGAGCAGGCCTAAATGTGATGTTTATGATAATAAAGAATCTGATAGGTAAATCTGGCAACGTTATTTCCTCTGAAGTGCGGGTTATTCCTCTTTATAACCTTAAAGTTAGAAACAGCTATTCAAGTTTCATGCCAGAAATTGTAGCCATGGCGCCAACACTTGTGTGATCTTGGGAGAAATTGTGACATGCACTGTCATTTTCCTTTTCCCCTTTCCAATACTTGAACATAATTGTATACGGTAAGATTATTTATCATTCTGCTGTCTCAATTACTGCTACGAGAAAAGCATTGATTTGCTATGATGCTCTTGATCCTGACATCAAAACAAGCACAGGTACGTATCCCCTATACATAAAAAAACAAAACAAAGGCACCTACACATGCTGTGTGCTGCTGTGCCAACCCCAGCCTTTCCATTGGTGCTGGCCAGCAATGAGATGGTGATCTTGCCACCCCACAGCTCTGTGGAGTGAACCTCTGAGGTGGAGATTATCCGAGATTGTATAGGTAGAAGATAACTGAGTGACCACATTGCTAAGATGCCAAGTCTCTTTCTCTCTCCCTCTCCCTCTTTTTTTTTCTCTCTGTCTCTCTCTTCCTCTTTGTCTCTTTCTCTCTTTTTCTACCTTGCCTTTTACTCTCTCTCTTGCTCTCTTCCTCTCTCGCTCTCTCAGTTCTCTGTCGTTCTCTCAATATGCAGCGATCCGTTATATTGACGTGAGTGTGGTAGCAGCCTCTGGACACAGCGGTACTGCCACTAATGTGTGGGTTTGGTGCAATGATCTATTTTAATGCTAATTTCACTAATGCTTACATTCCAATGAGCGCATGCTGAGCGCTAAGCGAGCTGACGGCGGAGTGACTAATCTGGTAAATCACTTCAGGATAGTTAATGATCTAAATACTGACACAGCAATTGACCTCCAGCGTTTTCCCAGAATTGTTCAGTCTAGCCCGCACCAGGTTCCATGATATGTATTATCATCATTCAAATCATTTCACTCTTGTCCTGTTCCACTGTGTATATCTACCTTGTTTTCATTTTCTGCCTTGCCTCCCAGATAGTGCTGTTTTAATAACTCTTGTTCCCGTGTATTCTTTGTTTCCTTTGAACATGCTTATACCATCTTGCTTTCTCTATTGTACTTCCTTAGATTCCTATACTTTCACTACTGCCTAATGTAAACATCACTAATTGTCCACCTTTGCTCTTTCACTTATCTGTCAAACATTCTCATTTCTGTCACACTCAGCTTCCACGATAGCATCCAGCCGATTTCCTTCAATTTCAGTGCTCTGGATTCTATTATCCGTTCTTGCAGCATGTTTATTCATTTAGTTTCAGTCGTGGATTTTCAATCTGTGCTTGATTAACTCTGAGACATTTCCTCTTCAAATATTCTGAGCCATTTTGGTCTCAGATCTGCTTAAAAAGCTTACAACATCATAGTTAAGTACTGCATTTCTGATGCAAGGATAATCGCCTCACCAATATTAGTTATGGCATTCCACAGTTTTTCTCATATTAGTAGTAGTTGATGAATGTGAGCCAAGTTCCATTGGAAATGGTTTATACCAGTTGAAATGCTTCTTCCTTGTAAAATATAGGAAAATTATAATCACAGCTTGAAGATCAAGGTTTACAAAAGATGTTCAGTAGATTAAATCATTTTTCTGGTTAAATAACACTTTTGTGTCCTTATACCACAGCAGTATGATGCTTTTCATTAAGGTTCACCAGACTGATTCCTGGGATGTCAGGACTTTCACATGAAGAAAGACTAGATAGACTCGGCTTGTACTCGCTAGAATTTAGAAGATTGAGGGGGGATCTTATAGAAACTTACAAAATTCTTAAGGGGTTGGACAGGCTAGATGCAGGAAGATCGTTCCCGATGTTGGGGAAGTCCAGAATAAGGGGTCACAGTTTAAGGATAAGGGGGAAATCTTTTAGGACCGAGATGAGAAAAACATTTTTCACACAGAGAGTGGTGAATCTCTGGAATTCTCTGCCACAGAAGGTAGTTGAGGCCAGTTCATTGGCTTTATTTAAGAGGGAGTTAGACGTGGCCCTTGTGGCTAAAGGGATCAGGGGGTATGGAGAGAAGGCCAGTACAGGATACTGAGCTGGATGATCAGCCATGATTATATTGAATGGCAGTCGGTGCAGGCTCGAAGGGCCGAATGGCCTACTCCTGCACCTATTTTCTATGTTTCTATTAGAATACAAAGTGCTGGAGTAACTTAGCAGGATAGTATTGAAGGGTCCTGACCTGAAACGTCGCCCATCCACGTTCTCCGGAGATCCTGTCTGACCCCCTGAGTTACTCCGGCACTTTGTTTTCAACGCAAAATTCCAACAGCTGCAGTTCCTTGTGTCTCCATGATGCTTTTCATTGTTTTGTGGTTTAAGCATGAGGATTGGTGAGTTTAATTACAGTGAAATGACTTCATTTTATATAAAATTGGTTTGTTTAGATGTCACTTTTTAATTTCAGGTTTGTAATGTCTTATTTTAAAATTCAGGTTCGTAATTCTTTCGACCAACGCATTCCTCAGAGATTGACCGCAGAACTAATTTTTAAATATTAGCATTTTGGTTTAGTCCAGTAAAATGGTAAACCTCCTAAATCTGCGCATGCAATTGCTTGTTCAATAATAAGATTAATTAAAGGATTGAACCTGGTCCTCTTAAGTGCCTTGTTTTGAGATGCTTCCGATTCTCAAGGAGCAATAAAACCAACAGTTCAATGTTGTAGAGATGGTGGAGTATTCATCCAAAATCGGTAGTTCTGTTCGAGCTATCATGGCCAATGTTGCGACGTACCAATCAGTATTTTGAAGATGATTTTTCTTAATGCTGTCAACTGGTTATGGATCTTATTTATTGTGTTTTGTAAAATGCCCCCTACCATTAAATAAAAATGAACATTTACCCAACAATTGATATTTTTCACTTAGTTCTCCAGATGTGCCAAACTGTATTAATTTAGTAGGAAATGAAGCTGTTTATATTTTATTTTTCCTGGGGATATTGTTTAATCATTTCCAATCTCATTGTTTTTCATGGACATCGCTTTGATTTAGAATGTATTGAAATTGTTATCATGTTTTATTCTATGGCCTTTGTGGTTGTAGACAATACGGGGAGAAAAGATGAAGCTAGCCAAGAATATAAAGGAGGATAGTAAAAGCTTCTTCTTCTGTGAAAAGGAAAAAAAATAGTTAAGACCAAAGTTGGACCCTAGAAGACCGAAAAAGGAGACTTTATTATGGGGAACAAGGAAATGGAAGATGAGTTGATCCGTCTTCACTAAGGAGGACACAAACAATCTTCCTGATATAGTAATGGCCAGAGGATCTGGGGTGACGGAGGAACTGAAGGAAATCTACATTAGGCAGGAAATGGTGTTGGGTAGACTGATGGGATTGAAGGCTGATAAATCCCCAGGGCCTAATGGTCTGCATCCCAGGTTACTTAAGGAAGTGGCTCTAGAAATCTTGGATGCATTGGTGATAATTTTCCAATGTTCTATAGACTCAGGATCAGTTCCTGTGGATTGGAGGGTAGCTAATGTTATCCCACTTTTTAAGAAAGGCGAGAGAGAGAAAACAGGGAATTATAGACCAGTTAGCCTGACATTGGTGGTGGGGAAGATGCTGGAGTCAATTCTAAAAGATGACATAGCCGCACATTTGGATAGCAGTAACAGGATCGGTCCAAGTCAGCATGGATTTACGAAGGGGGATTCATGCTTGACTAATCTGGAATTTTTTGAGGATGTAACTAGGGAAATGGACAAGGGAGAGCCAGTGGATGTAGTGTACCTGAACACTATTTCAGAAACCATTTGATAAGGTCCCACATAGGAGATTAGTGGACAATATTAGGGCACATGGTATTGGGGGTAGAATGCTGACATGGATAGAAAATTGGTTGGCAGACAGGAAACAAAGAGTAAGGATTAACGGGTCCCTTTCAGAATGGCAGGCAGTGACTAGTGGGGTACCGCAAGGCTCGGTGCTGGGACCGCAGCTATTTACAATATACATCAATGATTTGGATGAAGGGATTCAAAGTAGCATATTTGCAGATGACGCAAAGCTGGGTGGCAGTGTGAACTGTGAGGAGGATGCTATAAGAATGCAGGGTGACTTGGACAGATTGGGGGAGTGGGCAGATGCATGGCAGATGAAATTCAATGTGGATAAATCTGAGGTTATCCACTTTGGTATAAAAAACAGGAAAGCAGATTACTATCTAAATGGCGTCAAGTTGGTTAGGAAAAGGGGAAGTACAACGGGATCTGGAGGTCCTTGTTCATCAGTCTATGAAAGTAAGCATGCAAGTACAGCAGGCAGTGAAGAAAGCGATTGGCATGTTGGCCTTTATAACAAGAGGAGTCGAGTATAGGAGCAAAGAGGTCCTTCTGCAGTTGTACAGGGCCCTAGTGGGCTGCAGGGAAAATGCTGGGAACTATAGGCCGGTGAGCTTAACATCCGCAGTTGGTAAGTTACTGGAGAGGGATCGGATATACAGGCATTTGGATGGGCAAGGGCTGATTTTGTACGAGGGAGGTCGTGCCTCACAAATCTGATTGATTTTTTTGAAGACGTGACCAAAAAGGTTGATGAGGGTAGAGCTGTAGATGTTGTGTACATGGACTTCAGTGAGGCATTTGACAAGGTTCCGCATGGTAGGCTGCTCTGGAAGGTTAGATCGCATGGGATCCAAGGAGAGAGAGCTGAATGGATAGCAAATTGGCTCCATGGAAGGAAGCAGAGAGTGATGGTGAAAGGTTGCTTCTCAGACTGGATGCCTGTGACTAGTGGTGTGCCTCAGGGTTCGGTACTGGGCCCGTTACTGTTTGTTATCTACATCAATGATTTGTATGCAAAAGTACACGGCAAGATGAGCAAGTTTGCTGATGATACAAAAGTTAGTGGTTTTGCAGATAGTGACGATGGTTGTGAACGATTGAAACAGGATCTGGATCGATTGGCCAGGTGGGCGGAGGAATGGTTGATGGAATTTAATACAGAGAAGTGGGAGGTGTTGCATTTTGGGACGTAAAACATGAGTAGGACCAACACAGTAAATGGTAGGCCTCTGGGTGGTGTTGTAGAGCAGAGGGATCTAGAAGTACAGGTGCATGATTCCTTGAAGATCAAGTCGCAGGTAGATAGGTAGTCAAAAAGTATTTTAGCACTTTGGCCTTCATCAGTCAGAGTATTGAGCATAGAAGTTGGGGGGTCATGTTGCAGTTGTATAAGACGTAGGTGAGACCGCATTTAGAATATTGTGTTCAGTTCTGGGCACCAAGTCATAAGAAAGATATTGTCAAGCTTGAAAGGGTTCAGAAAAGATTTACGAGGATGTTGCCAGGACTTGAGGGTGTGAGCTATTGGGAGAGGTTGAGTAGGGTGGGTCTCTATTCCATGGAGCGCAGGAGGATTTGGGGAGATCTAATAGAGGTGTACAAAATTCTGAGAGGAATAGATTGGGTAAATGCAGTCTTTTGCCCTGTGCAGGGAAATCGAGGACCAGAGGACATACATTCAAGGTGAAGGGGAAAAGATTTAATAAGAATCTGAGGGGGTCATCTTTTCACACAAAGGGGGTTGGGTGTATGAAATAAGCTGCCAGGGGAGGTAGTTGAGGCTGGGACTATCCCATCGTTTAAGAAACAATTAGACAGGTACATGGATAGGACGGGTTTGGAGGGATATGGACCAAGCGCAGGCAAGTGGGACAAGTGTAGCTGGTACATTGTTGGCCGGTGTTGGCGAGTTTGGCCGAAGGGCCTGCTTCTACACTGTATCACTCTATGACTATGACTCTATTTGTACACCCATATAGATATCACTTTTTATGCATCGACACAAAATACTGGAGTAACACAGCAGGTCAGGCAGTATCTCTGGAGAAAATGGATAGGTGATGTTCCGGGTTGGAACCCTTCTTCAGACCTGACCCAAAACGTCATCTATCCCTTTCTTCCAGAGATGCTGCACTGCCCGCTGAGTTACCTCTGCATTTTGTGTCTTATCTTTGGTGTAAACCAGTATCTTACACCATTGCTTATAGAAATTTATTAGCGTTTCACGGAGGTCTCATTTTATAAACATGTATATTAATATTTCAGGAGTGCCCCTGCTTCTCCTAGCCACCCAGGTCTTCTCTCTCCTCATTCAAGTGGATTGCAGACACCTGAATGTTTGTCTCGTGAAGGATCGCCTATCTCTCACGACCACGATTTCACGAGCTCCAAGCTGGCATCAGTGCCAGAGGTTCGTTACTCTCAAAGTGCACCAGGTAACTATGCCTCGTTACATCAGAGAATTCTATCTTTACTCCAGCCTTGGGACTTGCCACATTGAACAATCTCTTTAATTTGATTGTAGGATTTCACACAATTAGGACTGTTTTAATTTGTTACGCTAATTAGGTTTAATGTTGTATGCACTCAGTTTACAGTTTATCCATTTTTTTCCAAACCCTTCCCCTGTGTTCTAATCCCACCTGCGGGATTCTTCCACTGCTCAGGAATTGTAATTTATTTGTCAATACGATTGTCTGGGAAATCCTAAACATGATTAGTAAGGTTCTCCGATGAAAAACAGAGACGCAAGGGATTTTTCGGCTCCCAAACCAAAACGTCGTCGGCCCATTTCCCCCACAGATGCTGCCTGACCCACTGAGTTCTTCCAGCACCTTGTGTTTTGTATGATCGTAAACTGGCTGCCTTATTTTAGTCCCAGAAAGTGACGGCCTTGCACGATACCTTGCGCAGCAGGTTGAGAACTGCAAGTGTTGGGACCTTTTAGGCCGCAATGCTTTGGTGAACTGCCCTGATGGAGTAAATGTTCTTATCCACAGCTGGGCATAAGTTAAATCTGGAATCATTGTCTTATCAGTGACACTTGGTTGCTTAGCTGAAGAGAAATTGGGAATAACTGTCTTATTTAGCCCATTAGGCTAGCCACTCCGGATTCCTAGTTGACCTGACACGTGGACACAGTTTTTACTTTTTTTCCTGACAGGTAGCTTAAGTTAACATTAAAGGTTTAAATATGGTCCTAAAGCAGTCAAATGGGACTAGCGTGGATGGGGCATCTTAGTCATCGTGGATGAATTGAGCAAAATGGCCTGTATCCCTACTGTGTTTCTGTATGGCTCTGACTGGGATGCGGAGATTGCTAACAGTCAGTCAGAGACCGTAGTAAGGATGGTGGATGAAATGGGTGGCAAGGAATTTGTGTCGGGAGTTGGCCGGTTTCTTTGCACCTCAGTCAAAGGGTGCTGTAACAAGATCAGCGGCCTAAATGCTGCCTCCCTACTAAGTCCACTGGGTGTGTGGGGATTCGGAGGCGATGTCTTCAGGTTAATCCACAGTTTTATTGGAAGAAATTCCAGGAGGAGGTATTGAAAGCGTTGTCTTAATAACACAGAGCTTTTGGGGGGTAAGGAAGAATTGGTGGAGGAGAGCTGGGTATTGTCAGCCTGAATAATAAATTGACAATATCGAGATGCTGACATTTTTTAAAGGAATGGAACATCAAAGTGCAGAGGTTGAAAGGTTCCTTTTTACAATGATAGTAGAAGAGGAGCAAAACTAGATGGATCAGTGTTTTGCATTGTAAAACTGTGGGGAAATTTATATCTGCACTCGTAACGTGAGATTAATTGTTCTCTTCTACATGTAAATGTTGTGGTTGAATCTGAAGGCTTGATGTTTGTTTCCCTCTCTCTAGGTTCCCCCGTTAGTGGTCAGCCTGTTATAATGGCAGTGCCTCCCCAACCACCTGGTGTTGTAAAATCTGTGGCCTACATGCCTGCCTCCCTAATAACTTCCCCACAGTCTTCTGGCCATGCCATTCACGTGCTTCAGCAAGCTCCCACTGTAACCATGGTCAGAGTGGTCACCACATCAGCTAACTCCTCAAATGGTTACATCCTAACTAATCCGAGCCACATCGGTGGGCAGATTATACAAGATTGTTCCAGTGAACAGAAAGGTAATTATTTCTGGTTTCTATACGATTGTGGTTTTTAAAAACCTTTAATATGTTTAAAGCTTGAGTGCGCGCCACCAGGCTCGGGCAGTTTCTTCCCCTCTTGTTACTAGGCTTTTGAACAATCCATCCATAAGCTGTGGTACTGTTCATTCTCCGCTACCTCATTGCAGACGTTGGATTCTGTCTACGGAACTACGCGTGACAATGCTGAAAACTAATATCGTACACTGTATCTTTCCCTTTGCTCCACCTATTGTACTTGAGTGTAACTTGATTGTATTTATGCACAGTATTATTTGATTTAATTGGATAGCATGCAAAACAAAAATTCCCTTGAGTGACCCGAGTAAATGTTCCACACACATTAACTATCGTAACCTAAACCGATTGCATTGTTGTTTTCAGAAGGAAATTGCATAGAAAATCGGAGGGGAAAATTTACAGCGTTTTGTGGAAAATTGGGAATTGGATGTCTCTGGATTACTTTTGTAGGAAGTTTTGGTGTGAGCTTTTATGATGTCTTTCCATCCGGAAATGATGCTGTAATTCATGGCTTTCATTCAAACAACTCTTTAATCTACTTGATATTAGGATTCTCTCCACACGTCATTCTTTCCAGTTTGGAGACTGGTGCAGACACCAGTTTTCAGGTGTATAAAATTATGAGGAGAATAGATAAGTTGAATGCGCAGAGTCTTTAGCCCAGAGTAGGGGGGAATCAAAAACCAGAGGATATATGTTTTGAACTAAGAGGGGAAATATTTAATAGGATCCTGAGGGGCAACATTTTCCACACAGAGGGTGATGGGTAAATGGAATGAGCTGTCAGAGGAGGTACAATACCAAACATTTAAAATATATTTGGACAGGTACATGGATAGGAAAGGTTTAGAGGGATATGGGCCAAACATAGGCAGGTGGGACTTGTGTAGATGTGGCATCTTGATCGGTGGGCTTAACGGGACTGTTTCTGTGCTGTGTGACTCCAGTCATAACTATTCTGTCAACGATTGTGAGCATCATCACGCTCCTCTCAATTCCTGGCCAGGTTGTGGAGTAACTCGGTGATCATCTTTGCTCTGATCGCTCACTAATGTGATATCCACCCCGTCTTAAGTATTTAATGGTCTGATAATCAGCAATTCATCGCACAAGCTAGCCTCCTCCTCTATCGACTCCGTCTATACTTCCCGCTGCTTCAGGAGAGCATCCAGTGTAATCGAGGACACTCGCACCCCCTCCATTCATCCCTCTCCTGTCAAGTAGGGAATACAAAAACTTGAATGCACATGCCACCAGATTCAAGAACAACTTCTTCCCCGCTGTTATCAGATTCCTGAACAGACCACCCATATGCTTGGGTTGAATTCTCAATCACCCAGTCTCCATCCATTGTGGCCCTTGCAGTTTTGTGTACCTCTTTCTCAGTAACTGCTCTCTGAGAAATAAACTGCTGGGGAACTCAGCACATCACAGATGATGCTTCGGGTCCAGACTCGAAACATCGTCTGTCTATTTCCCTTCACGGATGCTGCCCAACCTGTTGAATTCCTCCCACACCTTGTCTTTTGCTCAAGATTTCAGCCTCTTCAGTCCCCTGTATGGCCATATTCTACACTCTTATTCTCTTGCACAATCTTGTGTACTCGTGTATGGTACGACAGCACACAAAAACTAATTTTTTCACTATATCACAATATCAAAATTAATCATCACAAAACTCTTTCCCGTCTGACACTTCATTTCATCAATAATTAATCCAAAGATAGACACAAAATGCTGGAATGACTCAGCAGTGCTGGCACATCTCTGGATAAAAGGAATAGGTGACATTTCGAGATCCGTCTTCGGATTCGAACAGAAACGTCATCTATTCCGTTTCTCCGTAGATGCTGTCTGACCCGCTGCATTACTCCAGCTTGTCGTGTTGATCTTTGGTGTAAACCAGCATTTGCAGTTCCTTCCTAATAATTAATCCATATCCACTTGATTATAAATTGGTCTTCATAGTAAAATTCAGAATTTTGCACCACAATATGAATGCAAGGTGTACATTGTGAGCTGTGGAGGAGAATTATTATTATTTTTTTTTCTGTTTGAATTGTGTTTACAGGAGTCCTTGATGATAAATCCCTTATGACATTTACCAATGTACCGACTGGCAGTCGAGTGATTCAGACAGTAAGCAGCCAATTGGCCCAACATGTACCCGGGCAGATGGTCACCATCTTGCAACAAGCACCAGCAACTTCCATGGGACAGCACCAACTTCCAGTGAAGGCAGTAACTCAGAATGGCAAACATGCTGTTCCTGTAACAAGCCTTCAAGGAAATACTTACAGTAAGTCTTTTAGTCGCTTGGTTTTTAATATTCAGATATAGAATATATTTTATTCATTGGAGAGAAGGAATGTGTGACGTTTCGGGTCTTCTTCTTCTTGCGTATGTCATGCACAGCCTAAAGTTGTAGGACAACTTGTTCTATTTGATCTTATTTGATTGTGCACGCCGGGTTGATTGCATTCGTCGAAACAGGGCGGACCACATGAAGGTTGCAATCTTCCACCCCACGTTTCGGGTCGAGACCCTTCTTTTTGACCCGAAATGTCACCCATTCCTTCTCTCCAAAGATGCTGTCTGCCCTGCTGAGTTACTCCAGCATATTGTGTCTATCTTCAATTTAAACCAGCATCTGCAGTTCTTTCCAACATATTTTTTTCATTAGCAGCAGACCAAGACAATGTGGTTACATAAAGCCATTCTTCAACTTATAAAAGGGATGACTTTTAGGGAAACATTGTGTTTAATGTAATTTTGTACATTAAAAAGGCTGGGTGATAGCATTGTGGTACCTTATATTCCCATGCATAGAGAGTGGTGTGCCAATTTGTTATAGCTAATAATGGATTTGTACATCAAATTCATAAAGCCCAAAGAGTTATCATGAAAATTGGTGAATCAGATGTTCATAAATTGAGGAGTATCTGCATGTACGTTAGGAACCCTGCTGTTTCATTGACATGAAAACTGAAGTAGGCAGCAATTCGTCATTATTGGTTATTATCAATAATGCTAATAAATGTTACTATTATGTTTTTGCAATAAATATACATAGAACTTTGTTGCAAGAAGTTTATACAACTTGAGCTTCAGATGTCCAATAAAATAGTTAACCTTGAAGTAGACAACATTGGGTTGTGTTTGTGACAATAACATTATTTAATTTCTACTATTTTATAAGACGTTTGTGGGAGATGTTCTGTTCTCTTGTTGGTGGACGGTGTTTCCATGCTATGTATTCCAATCAAATAAATCAATTAATCAAATATTTCTGGGGATTAGCATTAGCAACAGAATATTCCACCTCCGTGAGTGATTTTGCATCGTATCACCTCTCGGTGTACGTTTAAGGTGAGAGCGGAAAGATATAATAGGAACTTTAAGGGCAACGTTTTCACACAAGAGGGTGGTGGGTATATGGCAGGAAGTAGTTGAGGCAGGTATAATAACATTTAAATGATGTTTGGATAGATACGGATAGCAGAGGTTGAGAGGGATATGGACCAAATGTGGTCGGGTGGGTCAGTGTGGATGAGTTGTGCTGCAGGGACGGTTTCCATGCTGTATGACTCTATGACTATTAGCTTCAAGGCCTAGCTTAATGAACGCAGTAAAAAGGCATGTAGGAGGCACAGATCATGACTGATATGGGTTCACAGTAGGTATCGTTACAGTGCAAGACCACATTGAAGTTAAAAGGCATTTAGTTTCACAATGGCACAGGGGTAGAGTTGCTACCTTACAGCGCTAGAGACCTGGGTCCGATCCTGACTCTGGGTGCTGTTTGTACAGAGTTTGTACGTTCTCCCTGTGACCGGGTGAGTTTTCTCTGGGCGCTCCGGTCTCCTCCCTCACTCCAAAGACGTAAAGTAAATTGCCGTCGGTAAAAAATTGAAAATTGTCCTCGGCGTGTAGGATAATGTTAGTGTATGGGGTGGTCGTGGACTTGGTGGGCCGAAGGGCTTGTTTCAGCTTTGTGTCTTAAAAATCTAAAAGTAAAGATGTTATAAACAATGCAATCCTGCCGGGTATAGCTGTGAATGTTGATGGACAATTAAAACAACTCACAGGAGGCCACTGATACTGCTGGACCTACTGCGATTTTCCCCAACATTCTCTGCTTTTATTATCGTCACTGCTTGTAGTTTATTTTAATTTTTTAACCAAATGAAAGAAACATGCTTTTTTTTTTATAATCTGATTTTCTTCCCTTCCTCAGCCATCACTAATCCACTACAGATCCTGGCTGCACAGGCTACATCTTCCTCGCCTGTAGTTGTGACCAAGCATATTGTCACAGAACTGCAACATTCAGCTTCGTCCGTGGCCGAGCCAGACGCCAAGCGACCTAAGATGGAAGAGTCGGCTGGGTCAGGTTCCAGTCTTGCTGTGATCACATCAACTCCACAGATGCAGGGTACAAGCGACTAAAGCAAACCGGAATCAAGGAAACAGGTTACATTGGCGAGGATATTCTCGGGTGTTCCACAGGAAAGAAAAAAAAACAGAATTCCAAGGTGCCAAACTGATGGGAGAGTGGGAAATATAATGAGCCTGTCTTGAACTGAAGCTCGGGTTTTAAATGAGGAAACAAGATAGCTGACTGTAGGATAAATGGTGGCTGAAGTGGAGAAAGCAGCCATTTCCATAATTCTGACTTTGTTGGTATTTTAAGAGCCTTAATTTAAACGAAAATGCTCTGCAGGATTAGTGGGAGGGAAGCAGATGACTTGAGTTCCTCAATGCTGCAGTGGGATATTGGCAAGTACACGACTTGGCAACACCGAAATAGGACTCTTAAGAGTGCTGACTTGCATAATTAATTACTACAAACCATCTGAGTACTGCTGAATTGCCATTACTTGTGCACATGGTCCCTCCGAAAAAAACAAAACTTTAATTGATTGAAATCTAATATTACCGCCCTGGTTTATCACGGAGACTTTTTATGCTCACACCTGGTGCCACGATGTTCAGCTCGTTTGTCTCGCTTGCATTGCACTTTGCAAAACTGCATCCTCAGAGTGTGGCTCACTTGGTGAAGACTGCGTCCATTCTAACCAAGAAACATGGTTGTTTGGAGGTATAGACTGCAGTGGCTCTGTAAGATTGAAATTTATTTTAAAATGGGATAATTCCTACTACTGTTAAAGCCTACCTTTTGAGGGGGGTTTAAGTGGTCCTGACTCCCTGCACTTCGTGTCATTAACACAAAGATAATTATCACATCTTGTTGTTGTCAAAATGATATTGTTTCCCCACACTGAAACTGTTTTTTAAGTGCTTGCTTGCACCAAACTCTGAGAATTGTGCTTCACGAATCACTTTGTCAAACTTGGCAATGATGTTTTAAAACATTTTCAAACCATGTCATAGCCCACAAATGACTAGCAAAGCTAAATCTTAATTATTGATATTAAGTAGTGGCTCGTAAAATCAATGCTGTAATTGGGATCAGTGTCAATAGATGCGTTAGTTACCCATTGACATGAATATATTCTCAACGTTTCATTTGCTGAAAATGACCAAGATACCTAGCAGTGATTAGGTTTTAAAAAAAATGTGTAATAACAAATTATAGCAAACACAATCAAGTTATTTATATTGTTTGATTAAGTCTGGATTTAATCCCCGTATCAAATCTAATGGACATCTGTAATTGATCCAGATTCTTCATGAGATTAATTGGCTTTCAAATATGCATCATTGTGTGTTTTAAAAAAAAATTAAATATTCTGCTCTGTGGAAAGAAATCATATGGAAATATCTGAAGCCTTGAAATAGGTGTAACAAATTAGTTTGGACCCAATTGATCACAGTTTACTCTGCTCTGAGAACTTCTTGAGACCATAACTTGCTTACCATGTCAGAACCATTAATATTGTTGCCTAACAATGGCAAGCTGATCATTCGACCCAAGTTTGTGTTTATCCACTAAATTTCTTTTATACTCTTTTCTAAAGGTCGCATTTCAAAAAAAAAAAAGAATCTTGTTTTTACCCACTTTATACACCACATAATGTACTTTGTGCTACTGTTTATCCAGATCTGGGGCAAATTTGTAGGCATTTGTAATGTTGCCTGGAAAAGCATAACAAATGTAAATACGCAAGAGAAAATGATCTGTCAGAGACTTGTGCAGTAAATATTATAATTTGCTTTGGCAGACTGGAGCAACATTTGAAAGTAGTGAACATTTGCACCGTACCACCTCTCTGAAACTGCAGAAGCAAAGCTGCTTTTTATAGAAATTAAGTTTTATAAAACATTTTTATAAACTAGCCTTTTGTCAATTTTGAGGTATAATCTAAAACCAAATGGACTTGTTGTTCATCAGTCTGAAGAAGGGTCTCGAACCAAAACGACACCCATTCCTTCTCTCCTGAGATGCTGCCTGTCCCGCTGAGTTACTACAGCACTTTGTGTTTACCTTGCTGTTCATCTTCTCCATTTCTTCGTTCTTACGCAGTCACCTTGGTATCAAGGGTAACTTGCTGCCACTCTGGTTCTGTGGGTTGTGAGGGGGCTAATCAGGCTAATGTTGGAACCACAGACACGGCAGAAAATGCTTATGGGACAGGTAGGTAGGTAGGTAATTTCTAATGCAATATGCAGCTTCTGATGTTTTGCTGGGGGTTTGTGTACATCCAATCCATGGAGATACGGTTCTTAGTATCATCCTAATTGTTTTTTCCACATTGACCATAAGCTAGGCATTTCTTGAGTCAGTGGAGACATTGCATTTCTTCAAAGAGGCCTATTCCAACCTGTAAAATATTTTTATCCTACATCCTCCACCCATAATGGGGATGTGAACGACTCGGTAAAGTTTGATCCGACAGAAGTGGTCAAAATTAAAATTCCTTCGGGCCAGAACTGAGTAAATTTAAAACAAGTGGTTTAGGCAAACAGTGTCTTTGCAGGGCCTCCGTGGAGTTGCAATATATAAAGAAAACTATATGAAGGGTGCAGTGGAAATCTGTAATCCAAAGTGTAATACCTAATTTCAGAAATGTCCTTGTTCAAGTGAGCGGTGTTTGCATGTTTTACAGATGTACATAGAGGTTTGCCTTGTGTTAAAGTCCGATCCTTGTAATAGTTCTCCACTGTACGTGTGATGCCGGGCCTTTTTCCAAGGATTTTTCCTCTTTAAAACTAGTCATCCCAGAGAAGAACTTCTATAGATGTGTGGAGGGAGGGGAGGGAGGTGGGGGGAGGGGGTTAAAATCCTTTTCCCCATCAAAACATCTGGATCTGCAATATTTTTATTACCTCATTGAACTAGCGTCTTTTGCTCCTGTGCGATGCGACTTGATATGTCCATCCCCCAACTCTAATATCTTCATTAAATTCTGGAATTCCCATCTAAATCCTCTGGTTGTAAAGATATTTCAGAACATTGAATTAAATAAAGTTGATTAGAGGGATTTTAAAATCATTTAAAATTCATTGTCATCTTTTATCTGGGATTCATCAACTTTCAGAATACAAAATCAAAATTATTATTGGCCTATTTTTATTTTAAAACATTTATGTTGTAGCACTGCAGATTATACTTTAAATATCGATATGAATCATTAATATCATTTGTGAGAAATATGCAATGAAAATTAATAATACAAAACGATTAATGGAAGGAATGCTGTGTGTGCTTAAAATGTTGCAAATCAAAAGTGATGAGGTGAAATATTTTTCCTGAGTGTCCATTTTTGTTTATTCATACGAACTCCCTATAATCTCCACACGGTGCTCATCATTAGAGCTCCCATTTTGGTTTTGTAACCCTGTCGTTGCCAGTAATCATGCCCCCATCTTAATGTTTCAGTCAGCAAGCAGATTACTCTGACTGAACATCATGTTAATTTTTTAATATTCAGAATTCTAAATTCTTGCACCAGTCTGTTGGTTGCTATTCTTTAGGAAGATCATTTGTCTTTGCTACTAATACCTTTGGATAATACCAAGTCCAGTCATGCTATAGTAAAGAGCACAAAGTGCTGGAGTACCTCAGCGGGTCAGGTAGCATCTCTAGAGGATAGGTGACGTTTCAGGTCAGGACCCTATTTCAGATTGATTGTGATGGGGATGGTGGAGAAGGTACAGGAGAACTGGGATAATCTTGAGGTGACAGAGCCACTGCCAGCTCTTTAATATCTGTCGAGTTCCGTTCCCACTTGATGGTTCTTGGTCAGAATTCAGTACATTGAATGTACACCTAGTCCTACGAGGTGTACTCGTGAGAAGTGGAGAGAATGGGTGCCGAGGTCTAATCCTTTGAAGATGACGGGAGGAAGAAATTGTTGGGAGTATGCTTTTTTCAATCATTTTTATTGAATGTTTGAAATCAATATGGAAGAAAAATTTAATTCTGATTATTGCTCCACCACACCTCCACAGTCCCAGTTTTGTATTTTTGAGCTGGGGGAGGGAGCTGTTGTAGATATCTCACCATCCTGAGGAAGGCTTGGGCTTTTTGGCCTTATAAACTTCAGTCAAGCCCGCTCCATGGAATGGCAGCAGGGGAGTCCTCTGCTCTCTGTCCCCATGCATTTTCAAGGTCACTATATATATTTTTTTAAATCTGATATTTGATTTTTAAATCACAATAGGCATAATTTACGTATTAACTGATTTTCTCCATACACATTGTTAATGGTTGGAAAATAACTGACTTTTGTTAGTATGACTCCTTTGGTTCTTTTTATAAATCTTCATAATCGATCTCTTTCCTAACTAAACATTGCAGCTCATGCCGTGGTCTCATAGAAACATAGAAAATAGGTGCAGGAGTAGGCCATTCGGCCTTTTGAGCCTGCACCACCATTCAATATGATCATGGCTGATCATCCAACTCAGTATCCTGTACCTGCCTTCTCTCCATACCCCCTGATCCCTTTAGCCACAAGGGCCACATCTAACTCCCTCTTAAATATAGCCAATGAACTGTGGCAGAGAATTCCAGAGATTCACCACTCTCTGTGTGAAAAATGTTTTCCTCATCTCGGTCCTAAAAGATTTCCCCCTTATCCTTAAACTGGACTCCTTGTTCTGGACTTCCCCAACATCGGGAACAATCTACCCAAGTCTCATTGTGCTTCAGTCACTAAAGGTAAAAAAACTGGCAGTAGAGAAACATTTGTGAACAGTATCGCCCAGAAAAAATCCATGTGCTTTATCCTGTGGGCAAAATGGTAAACTTTGATGAATCATTTTCTATTGGTCTTTGTGCTCTGTCTCATGTTGCATCAGCTTAGTGTTGCAGATGTGTTGTGCAGTGCTGCAGTTTTCAAAGCGAGGATTGGGGCAGCACAGTGGTGCAGCAGTGGAGTTGCTGTCTTACAGCGTCAGAGACCCGGGTTCGATCCTGCTCACGGGTATAGAGTCTGTACGTTCTCCCTTTGACCATGTGGGGTTTTCTCCAGGTGCTCCGGTTTCCTCCCACACTCCAAAGACATCCAGATATATAGATTAATTGGCTCCCGTAAAATTGTCCCGAGAGTGTAGGATAGTGTTAGTGTACGGGGTGATCGCTGGTCTGTGCAAACTCGGTGGACTGAAGGGCCTGTCTCCCTAAAGTCAAAAAATTGGTGTCGGCTTTTTTCCTAGTATCTGATGGGGCAACGTGACCTTATGCATAACTAAAAGGCAACAGTTTTGCAGCAAAAAAGGGTACAGATGTAACTCAGCAGATCAGGCAGCATCTCTGCAGAACATGGAGAGGTGACATTTTGGGTCACATTTCTAAAGAAGGATCCTGCTCCAAAATGTCACCCATCCACATTCTCCAGAGATACTGCCTGATCTGCTGAGCTACTCCAGCACTTTGTATCTTTTTTTTTTGTAAACAGGCATCTGCAGTTCCTTGTGTCTCTGTTTTACAACCAAATACTTTGGACAATGTATCATGTTTCTGTTCATTTTGTCTTTGCTGTGTCGTCGAGCCATATATTGCCAGCAAGCTCCAAGGCAGAAGACAGGCTTGGTTCTATTTTTATGGCAAACTATTTCATTACCCTGGCATGAAATATCTCAGGAACACCTTACAATATTTATGTTGAGAAGAAGCAAATGGAGAAATGAGCTTGAGTAAAATATTGAAATCTTAAATTATGCATTAAAATTTGCAAGAAATCTTTTTTTTTTTAATTGTAATTGTTTAAAAGTTCTTAAATATCATTAAATTTGTTGCTGAAATGAGAAAGATACAATAAAACTGTAATAATCTAGCACCTTTAGACTAGCAAATTTACTAGACTATTGAATGTTACTCATAATAATACCCAAACATTTATTTTATTTCCTTTACATATTGTGCGGTTATGATCTCTGGTTTGCTTAAAGAGAGCTGGAAAGATGCCAGCAGCCGGACCCCAGTTCCGGCAACAAGCCTACCCAAGTTACTGACCCCTAATGTTCCATAACCCAGGCTGAGTCACTGCCGATCCCAGCCTCTGCCCAATATTCCCACTTGCATTGAGGGCCCTTGGCTGGAGTTTGGAACTAGTGAGTGAGGCAGAGGCTGGATTGTCGATATCTCTAAACAATTGGATGCCAGATTGTCAGAATCTGTCCCAAGGTGATCTTATGCAGTAGGAGAGAGGAACGGTTCTATCTCTCTCATCCTGTCGTTAAGGTAGAGTTACTCTGCCAAAATCGATCAATTGTGACAGGATTTTTAGAGGAGACATTTTGAAATGAGGTCACAGGAGTTCTATTAATAGGTGTCCTTGATATTACCATGAGCTTGGATATTTGAATTGTCTAGGAAAATAACTCTTCAAATTGGTTTCGATGTCAAAATTAAATATTGGACATTTGAACAGCAGCAGCATTTTGTAGCTGCAGAAAGAGCACTTTTTGTCAACCTCTTTGCTTCAAATCATATTAATGTCATTTCTCAATGTAGGAATATCCTCTGGCAATTCTGATTAAGAATTTTTTGTCAATGGAAATGTGTAACAGTTTGTGTTCCCCACTTGAACAGTTGGAAAGAAAATGTTCTGACGTTTTAGACACCAAATGTCCAGTAGAGCAGAATATTTGGCCTCTTGTTTGAAAGGCAATTAAATTAAATGGCAATCTCATCAAACCCATAAGCAACATGGTCTTCATCTGCACTAATCGGTTTATTATAAGTATAAAGCTGAAATAAAGTCAGAGGTTTTTCTTCAAATTTGCTGATTTGTTTTCAAAACAATGCCGTGGTTTAAAATTTGGTAGGAACTTGACATCAGTCAAAGGTACAGTTCTAAAGATTTGCAAATTCTTTAATAGCACGTAGCATTATTTTAGGATCATTGTATAATTGTAACATATAAAGCGTATACTAAATTTTCATAAATGCTAGGTAATGAAAGTAGAGATTGCCATCCAAAGAAGCAGCCTCTGCAAAATGGGTTAAAAGTTACCTGCTGGACAGTAATTATTATATGGTCACTTAATTATAGGTTTATTAAATGTAAAGTGATCTAAACTCCTTTGCTCACTGTGTGGGTCACCTTCAAGCATTTAATATAGTGCCGTAATGTGTGGAACTATAGATACAAATTTCTTTGAAGAATCTTTCATAGTATTTTTCTAAATAAAAATCCAAAATTAATGTATCTTCATTTCACGTTTGAAGGACAATAATATAAAAATAAATGTTTCGTTTTTTTTATGATTTAGTCCTTTCATAGCTGTGTGAAATGGAAAAGTAAATGCAAAACGTTCATTGCTGCTCTGACATCTGCCACAGACATTCTTACACAGATATTAAAAAGCTTTAAGGAAAAGACATCTTTCCATTGAGATTAAACCTGTCAAGTCTGTACTTTTAACATGGTGCTAGGGGCGTGGAATAAACAGCTGTAAAATCCAGTTGCAGAACCAGCCCCAGTTTAAATAATGCCGGGTAGAAAACTCAATATGAAAATACCTTTCAGTCTTGGAATTTCTCACAATTCTGCTGCTTAGTATATTTACAGCTGCTTTTAATGTACATTTCTGATTAGCTGATTGGAATTTTAGAACAATAGCAACCAGTTGTGGGCAATGCAGAAATACCGAGAGATCTTTATGCATGCATGTGTGTGTGTGTGTGTGTGAAAGAAACACATTAATGCAACTGAAGATGCAATGACACTCGAGTCTGAATTCGAAAACATTATTCGACTGGGTGGGCTAGTTTTAGGATCAGATACCTGGGTTGAAATTTCAGGTGAAATTTATTACCATTGCCTTCATAACTATGATGGAATGTAAAATAAAATTATAATTTCAGGTTGGATTGAAATTACATTATTTTTTACTGAATGCTGCTTTGGAGGATCCTTTAACAAATTGCCACAATGTAGTAGTAGTAGTAGTAGTAGTAGTAGTAGTAGTAATAATAGTAGTTAGCAGTAGTAATAATAGTAGAAGCAGTCAATGTTATGTACCAATGAAAAAGAATGTGATCCAAGATGTGGATATACTACACAAAAGTATTTAATTTTGTTTTTGACATAGGACACAATATTTTGCTCTCTCTCGTTCCCCCTCACCATATTCCCACAACTGCCGCCCACCCTCTACACCACCTTTACCAACTTCTATTAAAATTGTAATAACATTATGAATGAATTACATTCTTCTCATCCTGATCTGCTTTCTTCAGAATTCAAAGCTTTTACTTTGAACCTTATTTGTGGAACTTCGATTCAAAAGATCTGGAAGACTGAAAGTGAGCTATTAATTTTCTTTGCATGATTTGCATTCATGTATTTTACTGTAGGGACACTGTTTGTGACTCAATACTATTACACATATACAAGCGCACACTTTGTGATCTAAAAATGAAGCATTTCTCTGGGTTGTTTTTCTTTAAATAGTGGATTCAACAGCATCACCCATGTGCATTACTAATTCATGTTATGTGCACTATTCTGTACAAATAAATGCCCACATGCATTATCTACCTCCCAGTCACATATCATCCAACAATCAACAACCAGTTTTATTCGTCACATTGCACATAAAGTGCAAGTGAAATTAATTTGCCAGCAGCGGTACAACGATAAAGAACACACAAAAACACACGAAAAATTGAACACAAACATCCACCACAGCATTCATCACTGTGGTGGGAGGCACAAAATTTGGCCAGTCCTCCTCCATTTTCCCCCGTGGTCGAGACCTCAACCCTCCCCAGTACCTTCTTATCTGCAGAGAAGGCAGAACTACGCCACAGTTATGCTTTTCCACAATAAACTCTCTTTCAACTCCTTAATCATAGGTTATCGGGTAAATTCAGTTGAACCTCGCGTGCTTCAAGCATGGAATGAGACTGGGGACTTCTTGCTTTGCTGTTTAGTTCACCTCCTGGAAATGCAACGTTGCTGAATTTGTCTGGTTTTCCTGATTGTTTTCCACACACTATAAAATCTTACAATAGTTCATTCTCTCCTTTTCATCTCTCCGTATAGTATCAGCATATCTCATGTCACTTGAAGACAACATTAATTGGCATATTATTCCTCATCTTTTAACTGCAAACATCTTTTAACCCTATGAAAGGCAATGGTCAAATACAATCAGAATGAAGTAAAAACACAAAATAAATTAAACCTGGAAATGTGCAATAATTAAGACAAATGTTATTAAGAAAGAACAATGACTCAATTGGATGTAGCTTTTACAGGTTTCTGACCAAAAATTACAACCACGGTGAATTTTTTTGTATTGATAGACTGAAATAAAGAATGCTGAACAAGATAGAATGCAAAATGTTGATTATATAGCTTCATTTACGGTATTTCATTTCTGATTTCTAGCATCTGCAGTCTTTTGCTTTTGGTTGCTGAATGAAATATTTTGCAGGTTGTAAAACATGCTGAAAGTTAGTTTTCTTACATTAGAGGGAGAGAGAGGGGGTGGGGCAGGTTACAGCAAATAACTGCAAAATGGGTGAGGAATCCAGTCAAACTGTTGTCATAACCTTATTGTAAAACGTCTTAACTTATTTTAACCGATACTTTGTAGTCCAGTTATGATATGATGATCCCTTGCCTTTCACCAATGTATGTTTTTAGTAGTTCACAACAAATTAGAAGGCTTTAAACTATTTCCTTTATACAAGATCTCGAAGCTGCTAAATCCGAGTGATAGAATGGGATCACTATTTACCTTCTTTCCTTCCTCCTGTGCCACACAATGCAATAGCCACCGGACGGATATTAAACCAGTTTCATTATAGTTGTTGCAAATAATTGATTAAAGATGAGGCCATCTCTGTATGTATTTTATCAGACAGAATAGCTGCGAATAAAAATGCTTCTGTGTACCTCCAAGGGTTTAGAATATTCACAATTCCAGCTTGGATTTGTACTTGGCATCTTAATTTGAAATGTAATGTTTATCAGTATTGCACGGTTAATGCAATTCAGTAATAAAACAAAGGCCATTACAGGTTCTTAATGGGCCTCTTAGTGTCTGATTATAATTGTGGCATCCAGTAATCCCAATGTCTCTGGTAGGTGAATGAATCTCCCAAAGTGAAATTGACTCCAAAAGACACCCTCAACCCCTTTTCCGGTAAATGTGGACTGTATTTAGTTCCAGGTGGCATCTGGACCAGGTGCTGCTATCATGCTCCATATCTTAAAATAAATCATCAGTGATTGTCATATGTAGTGTACATAAAGAATGGCCATTTAGCCAGGCCACTGGAGAGTAGCCCCGACCTGTGGATCTATAGCCTAGTGGAGTCCCCACGAGAAGAGTAGCTACAACTGATGGGAGCAATACTAGTGAAGTAACCGGGAAGGAAGCAGTGCTTTCGTTACATGTAGAATCTGTAATCTAAGTTAAGAATGCGTTTATGTGGATGCTACACATAGCAATCGGGGAATATCCGTGCATTGTGTAAAAATCAAATTACACAGCTGAATGTAGTGATTAATTATGTGTAAAGCCTTTAAAAGTCTCAAGAAGTTGCACATGTTGTTTAGCAATTATCTGGTGAGGTGGAAATGTCTGAAATTCATACTTTGAATAATCATTTGCTTCGCTTCAATGGTATCATTTCATGCCCTGAAGTTATGGTGATATCCCAGAGTTTGCACAATGCACATTTAAATATTAGATTTAATTTTTGGAGAAATACCAAAATAATCATGAGATTGGCGTGAGGGTATCAGATCTCAAAAGTTGTGTCAAACTGGATAAAAATGTTGGGTTCTAGAGATTTCTCATTTCTTTTGGGGCAAGTCAGTAAAAACACTCTGCCTCCCCTTTCCATTCAGTTATTAAGGAAGCACATTCCCAACTATGCTTTTATATCAAGGGCTTGCGCAAGAACTTCACGAAATATTTTTACTTTATCTTGTACAGACTGAATATTATGAACTGCGTTAGAATTTTACTCTCTTCTCTGCAGCCTCTTTTAATTTGAAGAGATGAGGAATTTCACTTTGATGTAGGTAGCCAATAGCACTGACTTCTTACGTGGCACCTCAATGTGCAGCACTGTGGAAACGTATGGGGAAATCGAAGCAGCATTAACGGCAGGTAACAGTCACCTACCTGCATGTGGAACAATGGTCCGTGCAGGAGAGACACTACCAAACGTCAGAGGATCCCACTGACACAGCTTGGCACTTATTCCTCAACCATGTTTGAATTTAAGAATCCAATGGATCTATGGACGTGACAAGTAAAACTTTTTTTTTTAAAGAAAAACTTTCCGTGGATATATCTACATTTTACTCTGGATGTATGTTTAACTCGACTAAAGAAAGAGGAGCTATTCTGCTTTTTATCAACAACAATCTGAATGTGATTTTAATGTAACTGCGAGATGTTAATGACTGACGAAGTTTGAACATTTATTATTTTACGGAAAAACAAGCACTCTTTTTTTTCTTTTGAATATCATGTTTCTGTTCATGGTTATCCACAATATGAAAAAAAAATTGACTGCAAGACTGGAGGAGAAGTTTCCTGAGAGTCCCCTCAGCATCGGTTTTTAATGACCATTTAAAAAAAATATGTATTAAAGAGTAATCTTTACATGCCTTTTCTGTGGTTTGATTTCCTTTCTGTGGCACCAGGCATTTTGATGAACAAGGTTTGAATTGGCTGCTTAAGTGTAAGTGATGAACTAGTCTGAAATGTTGCAGTACCTCTAAAAAAAAAAACAACAAAAAACGGTAAAGAAAGCACTGTTTATGTCAGCAAGAGTAAATGCTGGGTTGATGTAATAATAAGTTGATTAACAGTTGACACCATTAAAGCTTTCTTGTTAAATAAAGCATTATTTTCATAGAATCATTGCAATATGGAGCCTAGATGGAGTATTTTCAGCCCCTTGTGTCCAAGTCAGTGATAAAGGACAAATGAGACAATATTACTTTGCAATACACGATTCCCCACTAAAATATGACAGCACAGATGCTCAGCAGGTGTGTTTCATGTCACCTTTACTGCCCTCTCAGGCAGTGAGTTCCAACCCTCAATCCTTGTCTTTCCACTGTGTCGGTGAAAAACTCCCTAACTGCACCCATTTCCTCAAATGCCTCTTGCCTTGCCAAGGAAAATGCACTTCCCAGCCTTTCAACCTCCTCTAGCTTATGGAAGGACTGTTCAGAAGCCTGACAACAGAAGAGAAGAGCTCACTGCTATTTTCCTATAATGGGATGACCACGATTGTACCATTTAATTATTTAGCTTTTGCTTTATACACTTGTAGCATGGTATCTCAATATGTTACGGCCTTGACCAAGAAGTTGTAATATTTATTATCCCCTCCTCATCTTGCCCTGATGCCTTGATGATTCTGGAGATCCAATTCTTTTAATATTATATGTAATTCTGCCTTGTTTGCCTGCCTCAAATCTATTTCCACGTGATCTTCACTTGACTTGCCTGACTAATCCATTGGTACTTCTTGCATTCTACTTCCTTCATCCGCTTCAACCACATAACCCTTTTGTTATATTAGATTTAAAAAATATCTTTTTAACCTAAATTATTGATATACAACCATGTGTAAAAATAAATCTCTGGTTTTGTCATTGAAGTATCTTCTATGCTTTGATACTATTTAACTTTGAAGCCCACATTTGTTAAATCCAATCTATAAATTGGCCTCGCCCTATTTAAGGATTTTCACGGCTAGTCAACTTTGTTCATTTGTCATAACTGTGCTAGATCTATGAATTATCACCCACAAAAAAAATGCTCTTCCATTGACACATTTCCGGTTACCTGGCTTCATTCCCTTAGACTGTTCCCTCCTTTATGGAGCTTGATGTGTACTGATGTTTTTAAAATGTTCTCTTGAATGTACTTCAAGAATTCTACACTCTGCCATTTATATTATTGCCAACATGAGTTTTATGTTAGAGTGGTGACATTCAATGTGTAGGAAGGAACTGCAGATGCTGGTTTACACTGACGATAGACACAAAATGCTGGAGAAACTCGGCGGAGCGGGCAGCATCTCTGGCGGGAAGGATTGGGTGACGTTTCGGGTCTCGACCTGACGCTTCACCTATTTCTTCTCTCCAAAGATGTTGCCTGTCCTGCCGAGTGACATTTTAATGCCCCATAGAATTCCCCTGTACACTTCCATGTCTGGCTGGGAATCAGTAAGCAGTACACTCCTGATAACGTGATATTGTGGCGGCTCCTAAGGGTCGTGCCATTATACTGCCGAACCCCTCGGCACAGGAGTGGTGCAGTCCGGAGGCGGCCCTCAGCCGGAGGGTTTAAAAGGCAGGGTTTGGGTGCCATCTTCCTCTGGTTTCGTCTTCCCTTCAACCGGGAGGAATACAATAAATGTGCTTCTCAAACACTGGACCTCGTGCCTCCTTTTGAGACCCACGCACCACAATATTTTTGTTTCTTGATTTAACTCAAATGGCCTCTTTCTAACAACCCCTCCTCATAAATCTAGTTATTTCTTTAACGAACACTAATACAATGTTGTAATTTGTCCTGCTATATAAAATCCCACATAAAAGCCCATTTTATTCTCATCAACTCCCCCCCCAAATTCCAACAGTCACCTGCATGTAAGGAGCCATTTACATGGTCCAATTAACCCCTACCAACCTGCACATCTTTGGGTTGTGGTAGGAGACTGGAGAACCCAGAGGAAACCATAGCTTTAAGGTGAGAGGCAAAGTTTAAACGAAATGTGTGGGGCATTTTTTATTTTTACACATAAGAGGGTGGTGGGTGCCTGTAACATACTGCCAGGGTTGGCTGTTGAAGGAGGTACATTAGTGGCATTTAAAAAACTTTTGGATAGGCACCTAGATATGGAGGGATATTGGTAATGTGCAGGTAAATAAGTGATGGTCTTGGCATCATGCTCGGCACTGACATTGTGGGCTGAATGACCTGTTCTTGTGCTGTACCGTTCTATGAAACCCACCCAGTCACAGGCAAAATGTGCAAACTCCACACAGACAGCACCTGAGGTCAGGGTCGAGAGGAACTGAGGCTGCACTTTGTCTCCAACACACACTTTACCGTTCTCCTTGCGACATCCACGTTAAGAGTGGCCCTTGCAGAAACTCACTGCAGCTGAGGAATCCTTATGCAACACACTCACAAATCAAAACATTATTGTACTTAGTGGTTTCCTGACTCAACTGAAATGTGTTGTGCAATCATGAATATGGACGTATCAATGAACCAAAGCACCACTATTATGCCCCTTCAAATATGTGGCAGCATTGAATAGGATCACAGTGTAGTTTATCTTCAATTATTTATATTTTACATTCTATCCTGATATCTAAAATTGCCAAAGACATTATTTCTATTTCTGTATGAACTTGACAATATGTGTAACATTGAAATTTCATTTCCCCCTTCCTTTGATAGCCTACTACACATTTGTTATTGCAGTCATAGACTCACACTTCCCCAAATATTTGTGGTTTTAACGTTAATTCGTTAATTTTTTTTCTTAGCTTTGAGCCTTTTGTAATAATTGTGAAGCGGTGAAGCCTCGCGGAAGAACTATGGAGGACCCGGCATGGGGGGGGGGGGGGGGACGACGACAAAAGGGGGAGCAGGTGTACTTTGTAACTTTGTCAGGGCCTTTGGTGTCTGCTATTTGTACACATTGGGTATGCAAGCAAAGAATTTCACTGCCTAGTCACATGTGACAATAAAGTATTCCTATTTTAATTATGGTCCACCCCAACAATTTTCTCAATCTTTCTCACCTCAATGCTGTAACACTCCCATCAAAAAAACTGCGCTTCAAGTTTAACTTTGAAGAACGTTGAAGTCTCCAATTTTACATTCCTTCCTCTGGCTTCACAATTTGCAACTGTTCAGCCTGTTTTAACCTCTGGCTTTTGTTCCAAGCATCTGCCTATCAACTCCCCCCCCCCCCGCCTGTATCTTACCGATTACCTGGAACACTTTGGCCCAATGCGTTACTGCAGCATTTTGGTTCCATCTTTGGTTTAAACCAGCATCTGCAGTCCCTTCCTACACAATTTGTCCTGCCTCGCCTCTCCCAGCTTTCTTCCCTCTCCCACTACAATCAATCTAAAGACGGGTTCCCACCTGAAACATTACCTATCCATGTTCTCTAGAGATGCAGCCTGACCTGCAGAATTACTCCAGCACTTTGAGTCCTTTTAGTTTGAAGAAGTTGACCATATGAGGATGGGTCTTGCACTCGATATTTGCAAGACGACAATGCACTGCCCTCTAACAATAAAGCCTCAGCACGAGACCTTAAGAAAGAGCATTTGAAGATCAACATAAAACTTGTCTTCTACTAGCCTCTCGTATAGAACTCTATATGAGAATTACAGCAGCATCTCAAGGCACTGATAATAAATCACCACTGCTAAATCTACAGGCTTCCCCAAATTTGCAGTAAGGATATTATTGTCTTCTCCCAAGCCAACATCCCCAGCATTATGGCCACAGTTCCCTCCGTTACATTGGAGGGTTCACTTCATTCACACGCAGCACAACTGCTCCTGAAACAGTTGCTTTATTGTGGGAGGTGAAAACTAGCCGACAAATAAAATAAATTCAAGGATCTACTTAAAACTTTTTTGAAGAAGTAACTCAGCAGGACTTCGGCCCAACGCAAATTGGAGGAACAGCACTTCATATTTTGCCTGGGCAGCTTACACCCCAGCGGTATGAATATTGACTTCTCTAATGTCAAGTAATCCTTGCTTTCCCTCTCTCCATCCCTCCCCCTTCCTAGTTCTCCAACCAATCTGACTGTTCCTCTGATTGAATGTTATCTCTATCTGCTTCGTTGTCACCTTCTCCTAACTACAAATGATCTATTTTACATTTTCCTTCATCACCATCCCTTTTGATGTCTCATTTTCACATCTAACACTTCCTTATCCCTGTGACTTCCTCTCCCCTACCTGAAGAAAAGTCTCGACCAGAGACGTCACCCATTCCTTCTCTCCAGAGATGCTGCCTGTCCCGCTGAGTTACTCCAGCATTTTGTGTTTATCTTTGGTGTAAATTTATTGTTGGGGGACATTGTTGTACAAGGGGAAGATTGGTAGAGTACCTTTATTGTTTTCCATGTATTTAGTGTGAGACCCATTATTTTCAGTGAAGAATCAGCAATGTCTTTGAGCTCAGCATCTGAAGATGGACATGCATGCTTGAGTGATGCTGCTTGATGACTCGAAGGTGCAGCAACCTTGGGTACGAAATGAAGATAAGAACGTTTCCCATTTGGAGGTGAGCTGCTTTACTGCAGGTGAGAACAATTGCAAACCTATAATCACCATAAATCTATTCAGGATCAAAAATATGTTCAAAACAAGAACTGCAAATTTCCACCGACATTCTCTGCGGCTACACATACATTCTTTCACGTTCTATTTTGTAATGTTCTCAAAAACCATAATTATACCCGGCACCCTTGCCACTCATGGGGTAATATCCCTTTCCACATTTGAGGTGTTTCTCTACCACAGCCTGCCCTTCAGTGTCCAGCAACGGAAGAACCCTATGCTGTGGTCCACTCCCACAGAGCCCTTGGCTTTCGTGCGTCCCTCAGCACGTACTCCTGCAGTCTGGAGCAAACCAATCGACAATATTCCCCAACGGAATCTCGCTCTGCTGGGAGGTCAACAAGGTTGAAGCCGACCATAGAGTGTCTTTCACCGAGTTGACCAATTGCACACCATGTTGGAGCCATGGTAACCTTGTGTGATGCCATTCCGCATTAATGTTGAGTCTGTCTTGGAGCCATTATTTGAAATCACACCTTGCACACAATGTGTGGAGATGATTTTCTATATTTCATTCAGAAAGTTACAATTTTTTCACCTCAGTCGTTCTATCTTCAAGATCTTAGTCCTTGTTTTTGTTTTCAAATTATTACTGAATGCCTCTCATCGAGTATATCTATTTACACTGCACCTGCTACATAATTTTTAAGTGGTTTGCAGCAGACCATGATCTGAGTCTAATCTGAAGTGAACTGAATTCACCTCAGAGAATCTAATTTTAACACCATTATTCATAATTTTGGGAATGTTCTATTCCAAAATTGTATACAAAAACAGGGATGTAATGCCGAGGCTCTATTGGGCGCTGGTCAGGCCGCATTAAGAATATTTTGGACACCGTATCTGAGAAAGGATGTACTGGAGAGGGTACATAGGAGGTTTACAAGAATGATCCCAGGAATGACTATGTTAATATATGATAAGTGTTTGACAGCACTGGGCCTATACTCGCTGGAGTTTAGAAGAATAAGGGGGGACCTTATTGAAATATACATAATAGTGAAAGGCTTGGATAGAGTGAATGTGGACATGATGTTTCCACTGGTGGGAGAGTCTAGGACTAGAGGTCAAAGCCTCAGAATTAAAGGAGATTAATTTAGGAAGGAGATGAGGGGTTTATTTAGTCAGAGGGTGGTGAATCAATTGATTCTTTTTTGCCGCTGAAGGCTGTGGAGGCCAAGTCAGTGGATATTTTTAAAGCAGAGATAGATAGGTGCTTGATTAGTACTGGTGTCAGAGGTTATGTGGAGAAGGCAGGAGAATGGGGTCAGGAGGGAGAGAAAGATCAGCCATGATTGAATGGTGGAGTAGACTTGATAGGCCGAATGGCCTAATTCTGCTCCTATCACATGATCTTATGAATCAAACTGAAGGATAAACTTTTTCACTATGCAAATGTCTGACTCGCTGAGCATTTCCAACATTTTCTGCGTCTTATTTTCAGCATTTTTCCGCACCTCAATTCATGTTAGTTTGGGCCTCAGCTTGAGGTTCCAATGACAAGTTTGTGGTTTTTATGAAGTTGAAACATAAAAAATACTGATCAATTATTTTAAAAATCTTTTTATTTAAATGTTTGCTTATGGGATTTTAAATAACACTGACTGTTTAATCCTTGAGCTCATTTTACCAGAATTTTTTTTTTTTTGCATTGATGGAAAATATTGTGGAACTGCAGATGATGGATACTTGAGGAAAAAACACAAAGTGCTGGAGGAACTCAAAGGGGCAGGCAGCAGCTGTGAGGGGGAATGGACAGATAACATTTTGACTTGGGATCCTTCTTTGGTAGGTTTAACCGGTGATGGTTAATGAAAAATCATGAGAGACCTTCCACCCCTGCAACAGACTGTTCCAGCCGCTACGGTCAGGCAAACGCCTCCGTTGCCATGCAGTGAGAACGGAGAGGTTGAGAAGGAGTTTCTTCCCAGAGGCAATTCGGACTGTAAACGCCTTTCTCACCAGGGACTAACTGTACAGAACGTTTTTCCTTCTATTATTTATTATGTAAAATAATATGTGTGTTATGATTGTGTTTATAATTTGTTTGGTTGTTTTGTTGTTCCGCGAGCATTGCCACTTTCATTTCACTGCACATCTCGTATGTGTATGTGACAAATAAACTTGACTTGACTTGACTTGATGGGGTGGTAGGGATAACAACCATCAATCATTGCTCACAGTTGCTGTGATTTGGCTGTGATTGCAAACTAAACTTGCTGGAGCTCTCTGGTGCAACTGGGGGCAGAACCTTTCGCGGGGAGAATTGCCTTCCAGCCGGAAGAGGAAGCGACACGGAAGAAAACAACGGGGGCGGTGCGCGGCCTCTCTCGTCCCCCCTCGAGTTTTGCCCGCGGTCCGGGGCCGAGGCCGAGGCGGCGATGATGTTCGGTTCCGCGGCGGAGAAGCTGCTCAAACAGGCCAGGTAATGGCGCCGGGCGCCGGGCTGTTGCTCAGCCATCCACGGCCCAGTCGTTTCACCAAAGACTTGCATTGGAGTAGCGCCTGCAACGTCCCAAGGCGCCTTGTTCTTCCAGCCAAAGAAACCAACAACTTGGCTCCTGGAACAGTACAGGAACAGGCCGTTCGGCCCACAATGTCGGTGCTAAACACGACCAAGTTAAACTCTTCCTCCTCCCAGCTGTTATATGGCAACTGAATCATCCTCCCAACAACTAGAGAGCGGCCCTGAGCTACAATCTACCTGATAGGAGACCCTTTGCTTGGACTTTATCTTGCACTAAACGTTATTCACGTTATTCCCTTCATCATGTGTCTGTACAGTGAGGACAGCTCGATTGTAATCATGTACTGTCTTTCGGCTGACTGGTTGGCAGAACCACAAAAGCTTTTCACTGTACCTCAGTACCACTGTACAATAAACTAAACTCCATTCATCCCTCTACCCCTGCATATCCATGTGTCAAGCAGTCCCTGAAACTCCATTATTATATCTGCCTGCAGCGTTCCAGGCACCCACCGTGTAAAAAAAAAACTTGCCCTGCACATCTCCTTTAATATTTGCCCCTCTTGTCTTAAAACTATGCCCTCTAGTCCTTTGATATTTCCACATATTTAGGGTGGCATAAGTGGTGCAGTGGTAGAGTTACTGACTTACAAAGAAAGAGACCAGGGTTCAATCCTGACTACGGATGCTGTCTGCACAGAGTTTGCATGTTCTCCCTGTGACTGCGTGGGTTTTCTTCAGGTGCTCTGGTTTCCTCTCATATTCCAAAGACGTGCAGGTTTGTTGGCTAAATTGTCCCTAGTAGGATAGTGTACATGGTGTTTTTTGGTCAGTGCGGACTCGGTGGGCTGAAGGGTCTGTTTCCACATTGTGTCTCTAACCTGAACTAAACCTTCTGGGGGAAAAGGTTCTGACTGTCTGCCCTACATCTCACCAATGTCAATGAATGGATCCTCTGCTTTGTTGATGTTGATGCCACTCATTATTACCTCGACTTGAGAGATCACCAGAGGCCTCATTACTGCAGATGCTCAAGGAAATGGCTTACGACCATCTTGACAAAGGTTACTGGGGGTGAACATCAACTGTTGGTTTTGCCAGAGACACCCCCATTCACCAAATACAATGCAAAAGTTAGAAGAGGTTCTGTGACATTTATGATCAAACATGAAAGATTCAGAATGCTGGAGTAATTCAGAGGGTCAGGCAGCACCTCTGGAGAACATGAATAGGTAATGTTTCGAGTCAGGACCCTTAGCCACAGTCCCGACCTGAAACATCACCTATCCATATTTTCCAGAGGTGTTGCCTGAACCGCTGAGTTATTGTGTCTTTTTTCTAAACCAGCATCTGCAGTTCCTTGTTTCTAAACATGAAAGATCATTGCAAGGTAAAGACTTATGAGATTGGTGGACAGATGATTGAAAAGACAGAAAACAGTAGGAATGAGTGGTTTAAATTCATGTCTTCAGATTGATGTGTAGAGTTATGTCAGTTGAAAGATGGAATTTGAGGTGTTGACTAATTCATTGTGTGCAATGATCTAGATTTAGGTTTATTAATGTCATGCGTTCGAAGGTACAGTGAAAAGATTTGTTCTGCATGTATCCAAACGGATCCGGTGAAAAATAAAGCCTTTCACTGCATCTCGGTACTACCTTAGAAAAAGAGACATAGAGCACAAAATTGTGCAATTTTATACCTTCAGCCATACTAATACAGATATTCCAACAAAAACCTTCAGGGGTACTTCTTCTTCTGTCGTGTGTCTTTTAGACCTGCAGCTCCGTTGAGGCGAGCTAAGCCAACGTGTCATCGTCCAGGTCAATCAGACCTCGTTCACCATTCGGTGGCCGGTGTTTGGGGCAACTGGTGACGATGTCTGTGTTGAGTCCCCACACTCGCAGGAGGCGCTGTCCACGAGGCCCCACCTCTTCATCACTACTCCATAGCGTCCGACGCCTGTCCTCAAGCAGTTGAGGGTTGTCCACTGCTTTCAGGGCAGGTTCTGGCCAGGGACGTCCATGGGGTCATTAATGTAATGGTGTAACCTAGATGGTTCCACTGGTCTCTCCATCTTGTCTTGACCCAGGCGGCCTTAGAAGCGTCAGCTGGTGTTGTGCAGGGGTACTTTATCACCAGTGAAGAGCAATCTGTTGAGCGAGTTTCTTCACTTGGCTTCACACCTCTTTTGCTTCTGTTAATGTCTGTGATCTGCTCTTTCTCAGGGAAATACAGGATGAAGACCTACAGAAATTCTGCACCCGCATCTCCACTCTCCTGCAGAGCAAGGAATATAATAACGAAGCTGTTGATTCTCTTCAGAAGTTGTTCCTCATTGTCTCTGCTACAAAATACAGCAGAAGGTAAGCATTTTTGTTCAAAGGAAGAGCATGAGGGGCCTTACCATCTATGAGAAGGCCAAGTTTATGTATTTTTTAGCTTAGTTTAACTCAACTTGAGTTTTGTGGTGACATTTACTTAAATAATTGGAAGAAGTAACAGGTGATGATATACGGGTAATATTCTCTAATACATTGATTATTTCAAGTTATCATTTGTGCATTGTATTTCCCAGTAACTTCAGACAAGCAGAAGTCACAATTTGTGCTTGCTGCTATTCGTGCAAGTTCCGAGAGATATGAGGTTTATGTTTTATGTCTGTTCTCAGCAGTTACGGGATGGAGTGCTTACAGAGGTGGTGTAATTAGTGTGTGGCATGTAACTGAGTAATATTTTAATGGACAATTTTTCTGTTTGATGCCCAGTCTGTCCAAAGATGTCCTGCAGAACCTCCACAGCACCCTTTGGTTCGTGAAGGCTCCACAGCCAGTTCTTGTCCTCTGCTCAGCCATTCTGCGAGAGGTGTTGCCATGTAATGCTTTGACTTATTCCTGTGAGGAGTTAAATGACATGAAGACCTTGAACCTTGTATCGGGTGTAATGCTGGCCCAGGTATGGAGCGGTTGGTTGCTTTTGTTTTGTTCTTTGCACACAGTAGTTTATTCACATTAGGTCAGGCAGCATCTCTGGAGAACGTGGATAAGGTGATATTTCGGTACGGGACCCTTCTTCAGTCCTGAGCTAAAACTAGGAATGTTACAACATTTTGAGATTTTAAAAATCAAGCCTGTAATTTATCCCATCAGATAAAGCATAAAAAGTTTAATTTGATACCTAATTCACTTTCATATAATCAGTATTAAAAAAGTTATGGTCATTTTCATACTCGGAAAAAGGTGCTGGAATCTTGAGCAAAAAATCAAAGTGCTGGAGGAACTCAACGGGTCAGGTAGCACCTGTGGAGGAAATAGACAGACGATCTTTCAGTTCTGTTTTGGCTTGTTTTAGCACAACCCACAACTTGGAAATGGAAGGAAGCTAACATTGGCATTGGATGTTTCCAATAGGGGAGTAGAAGTGCCGAAGTTGTGGCTGTGTGCAACCGTGTTCTCAAACTGCTGGAGAGTCGCCATGCTGAGAGTCAGGGAGCACGGCATCTCGTACCCGTCCTGTCCAAACTTCTCGATCTTGCACCTACAGTCCTCAACGAAGGTAAGTCATCAGTGCCTGGCAAAACTGTCATCATGTGCCATTATGTCGTTGCTTGATTATTCTTTTGTATCTTTGCCTGGACGCTTGGGTATTAAATCCTTGCTTCGTAAATGCTGCATTGAAGACTCTTTTTAGTTGCTGTTCAATTTCCAAATTAATTCTCTCTCTCACAAAGTAATGAAATGATGGATCGCAAATTATAAGTTATTACCAGAAGCCCAATAGAAAAGTACTGCTGCAATACAATGTTTTTTGATGCATATCTCAACGTTTCTCTGTATGGCTCCCTTTAGGTTGCAAGTATAAAACTCCAATAAAAGTTCAACCTCAAATGCACCATGCAACAAATTGCAACAGTAAAGGGTACCCTAACTTAATGTCAAATGCGTGTGATTTAATTTTATTCACAGGAAGACTAATTTGAAGGGATGTTCTTATGAATTGGAGAGCCTGTCTGTGTTAAACTGGATAATCTGCCCTCTATCCACTAATACTCCACCCTCTCCATTATTACTTTGTTTTGGCCTGAACCTATAAACTGGGGAAGAACGAACATTCTTGACATTATCTGGAGCAACATCGGTGGAGATCTGTGTAAATATTCATGTGAAGGGGGAGGTGGGGCTGTTGATTAATAACAAGATAATGATAGTTATTAAGATAAAATATTTATCCAATACAAAATACAATTCCCGGGGGAACTCAGCGGGTCAGGCAGCATCTGTGAAGGGAATAAGTTCATGAGTTACAGGAGCATAATTAGGCCATTTGGCCCATCAAGTCTACTCCGCCATTCAATCATGGCTAATCTATCTTTCCCTCTCAACCGCATTCTCCTGCCTCCTCCCCATAATACCTGACACCTTAACCAACCAAGAATCTGTTAATCTGTGCCTTAAAGGTACCCAATGACACAGCTATCTGTGGCAATGAATTCCACAGATTCGTCGCTTAAAGAAATCCCTTTTCATATCCTTCATGGATGAACAGATGATGTTTTGGATTGGGACCCTCTTCAGACACGTTAAAACATTGTCTATTTCCTCCACAGATGCTGTTGACCCACTGAGTTCCTCCAGCATTCTGTGTTTTGCTGAAGGTTAGGCCGATTAGGAAAAGGGGAGATGCAACGAGACCTGGGTGTCATGGTACACCAGTCATTAAAAGTAGACATGCAGGTGCAGCAGGCAGTGAAGAAAGCGAATGGTATGTTAGCATTCATAGCAAAAGGATTTGAGTATAGGAGCAGGGAGATTCTGCTGCAGTTGTACAGGGTCTTGGTGAGACCACACCTGGAGTATTGCATATAGTTTTGGTCTCCTAGTCTGAGGAAAGATATTCTTGCCATAGAGGGAGTACAGAGAAGGTTCACCAGACTGATTCCTGGGATGGCAGGACTTTCATATGAAGAAAGACTGGATAGACTCGGCTTGTACTCGCTAGAATTTAGAAGATTGAGGGGGGATTTTATAGAAACTTACAAAATTCTTAAGGGGTTGGACAGGCTAGATGCAGGAATATTGTTCCCGATGTTGGGGAAGTCCAGAACAAGGGGTCACAGTTTAAGGATAAGGGGGAAATCTTTTAGGACCGAGATGAGGAAAACATTTTTCACACAGAGAGGGGTGAATCTGTGGAATTCTCTGCCACAGAAGGTAGTTGAGGCCAGTTCATTGGCTATATTTAAGAGGGAGTTAGATGTGGCCCTTATGGCTAAAGGGATCAGGGGGTATGGAGAGAAGGCAGGTACAGGATACTGAGTTGGATGATCAGCCATGATCATATTGAATGGCGGTGCAGGCTCGAAGGGCCGAATGGCCTACTCCTGCACCCATTTTCTATGTTTCTATGTTGCAGCATCTGCAATTTCTTGTATCTCTCTTTTTCCAGTACAGACCGGTTCTAAAAAATGTAACTCCCGATGAAGTACTAGACACCGATGGACTCCATATCAGATTCACTCTGACCAGTTTTTCTTCTTTTCAACAGACCAGATAAATACCGTCAGTAGGAAGCTTGTTGACTGGCTGCGCTACGCGGGTACAGTACAGGGTCTTTCCCTTTCTTCAGGAGGGTTTTTTAGCCCACGATCACGGCAGGTAATGGAATGGTGCTATCAAGCTAGTGACAAATTGCTGTGAAACTCCAAAGAACTGAAAATGTTGTAAAATCTGAAATAAAAGTTGAAAATGCTGGAAACCGTCTACACATCAGGCAGCAGATACGGGAAAAGAACCAAGTCCAAGTGAGGTTATTGTCACGTGTCCCTGATAGGACAATGACATTCTTGCTTTGCTTAGCACACTGAACATAGTAGGCAAAATATATCAATGTGTCCATATACCACAATATAAATATATACACACATAAACAAATAAACTGATAAAGTGCAAATAGCAGATAATGGGCCACCAATAATCAGAGTTTTGTCCGAGCCAGGTTTAATAGCCTGATGGCTGTGGGGAAGTAGCTATTCCTGAATCTGGTTGTTGCAGTCTTCAGGCTCCTGTACCTTCTACCTGAAGGTAGCGGGGAGATGAGTGTGTGGCCAGGATGGTGTGGGTCTATGATGATACTGCCCGCCATTTTGAGACAGCGACTGCGATAAATCCCCTCGATGGAAGGATGGTCTTCCAGAGATAACATTTAAGTGTTAACAAGTCTTAAAAGACTTGGCTTGGACGAGTTGGGCCAAAGGGCCTGTTTCCGTGCGGCATAACTCTATGACTCTATTTCAGGTTTCAGCATCTGCAGCTTTTTAGTTTTTATTTACATAGCGGCATTCTTTGAGTGATATCTATTGACCACTGTCTAACCGCCCGTACCACAGCGCTATTTTAAGCAGTGCTTGTCCCTCATTTACATTGTATCCCCACAGCAATCGTGGTGGCCTTATCGGAGTATTTCCGTTGTCCTATCCATCTTTCCCCCAACCCTCTGCAATATAAAATTTCTCTTTCCCAGCCATGATGAAAGGCCTTTGACTTGATATATTAAATGTTTATTTTTCCATAGATGCTGCCTGACCTGATTGTTTACATCTTTTCTACCTGAATTGCTGCATTACACATTGCCACATTAAAGATCAGATTAGTACATTCTAGTGCATTTATTAACAAGACAATTATTGCTTGACATTTCCTTTAAAACTCCTTTTGATCATCCATTTAAGACAAATGTGTCCGTTATTCTGTTTGCTTTTCTCGGTTTCTTATTACTCAGTTGAGAAGATTGTCTCTCCAACATACTACGGGCAATTTACAGAGGTCAATTAACCTACAGAACCACATGACTTTTTGATGTGTGAAGAAACCAGAGCACCTGGAGAAAACCCACGTGGTCACATGGAGAATGTACAAATTCTACACAGACAGCACCCGAGGTCAGGGTTGAACCCGGGTCTCTGGCCCGGTGAGGCAGCAGCTCTACCAACTGATCTCTTCCTATCAATTGTCAGAAGATGGGGAGAGACTTGGCAATATCATTTCCATTTAACGTTGCTGTTTATTTTCTCTTGATCAGCCTGCCTCCATTTTGGAGGTAGATGGGGCAGTCACGGGTGACTTCTTCACCGTACTTTCCATTGGCCAATATTACACCGAGGACCAATGGCTGAACATGCATTCCTTCTCCATGATCAGGAAATGGCTGCGCTGGCACGAAGCAGGCGGCGTCTGCAACAGTGATACAGGTAGCTGGATTGTACCTCTGTGAATGGCATTGAATGTAAACCAAAACATGCACTGCAGATTTGTAAGACTCTGAAAAGAAAAAAAGATTGGTCCCAAGAAAGTCCCACACCCAGCCTACTTTTGTTGTCTTTGTATGCCGATTAGTTTAGTTTAGTGATACAGTGTGAAAACAGACCATTCGGCCCACCGAGTCCACGCCAGCCACTAGTTCTATCCTACACACTAGGGCCAATTGACAGAATCCTATTAACCTGCACCTCTTTGGAATGTGGGAGGAAACGAAGCACCCGGAGGAAACCCAAGGGAGAACGTACAAACTTAGTATAGACAGGACCTGTAGCTGTAAGGCAGCAACTCTACCCCTCCGCCACTGTGCCACCCTCCTCTAAGTATGTTCTATATTATGTCTTTGCATTTGGAGTAAAGGGCAGGAAAATCTAGGTGAGGCACACATGCCTTGTGATTTAATTGAATGGAGGAGATGGGCTGAATGGTCTTGTCCTGACGGTTGTGGACACTCCTGGTGGGAGTAGAAGGTTACTGCAGTTAGGGTCAGAATAATATGATACATTCTATATGTCACCATCTATGGCTTTTACCCAGAAATTTAAAATAAAAGCAAGCATGTTTCAAGTCTCACTGCTGTGTAGTTTGCACGGCAGTATTACAGAATTATTTGGCTGCAGCCAAATTAAGCACCACGGATGCTTAATTATGCATAGAGATGTTAATGTTTTCTCTTTAATTGCCACTCATAATGTTAACAGCGTTTGGAACTATTCTCACCTATAAAAAATGTCACAATGACTAGTGATCAGCAGTGAATAACTATTTGATTGTTCACAGATGTCTTTGACAAGTTTCCCAAAGGGACAATTCACAATATGAAAGATTCCTCTTTTGGTAATTAGATAAGTTCAACTCTTGTCAGCACCCACATCTACAGCCCGTAGCTTTGACTTGAGCACTGCAACATAGTTTTAACACGTTTTCCAAGTGCCTTTCTGCTTTGCCTCCTTGCACTCATTAACTCCATTTCTTCTTGTGATGCTCAGACGTCCCCATGAAAAGTTTGTTTTTCAAACTTTTTTCTGTCTGAATTGTGACTGTGAAGTTCACCTGCAATCCTATCAAATGGTGTTTGGTTTTGAAATGATCTTGCCGTTATGGTTTAATTCTGTCGTGAAGAGAAATTTGGGGTCCAAGTTCATAAATCCCAGAGAATGGGTAACACAGGTAGATAGGGTGGTAGAGAAGGCATAGGGTATGTTTGCCTTCATTAGTCGGGGTATTGAGTGTGTGAGTCAGGATGCAGCTTCCTCGGACTTTGGCTAGGCCGGCCCAATACGGGAATGATGTGGAGGCTTTGGAAAGGATGCAGAGGGCGTTCGCCAGAAAGATGCCTGGGTTAGGGGGTATTAGCTACAAGGAGAACTTGGACACACTTGGATAATTTTCTCTATAACACCAGAGGTCGAGGAGAGATCTAATAGAAGTATATATAATTATGGGAGGCATAGATAGGATGGACAGTAAGCACCTTTATCCACGAAGGAAATGTTACATATTAAAGGGCGTAGCTTTAAGGTGAGGGGTAAAGTTTAAAGATGTGCGGGCAAGTTTTTTTACGTAAGAGTGGTGGGTGCCTGAAACATGTGCTAGAGGTGGCGGTGGAGGCAGGTATGATAGTGGCAGTTAAGAGGGCGCATGGATATGCAGGGAATGGTGGGATATGGCTTATGTGCAGCAGATAAGAGTTGGTATTGGCATCTTGTTTGAAGGGCCTGTATCTTTATTGCACAGCTCTATGTTCTATATACCCATGTTTGGTGGGCCTTAAAAGAGCTAGAAAATATGAGTGTGCATGAACAATAGCGGGTGGATTTGTGGAAACCCCATGCTGTTTAATCCAAAGTGAATACTTTGTAACAAGAGTATAATGAGTTATTTTAAAATATGGACTTCAAGCCATTTTATTTGTTTTTTCATAGAAACATAGAAAATAGGTGCAGGAGGAGGCCATTCGGCCATCTGAGCCAGCACCGCCATTCATTGTGATCATGGCTGATCGTCCCCAATCAATAACCCGTGCCTGCCTTCTCCCCATATCGCTTGATACCACTAGCCCCTAGAGCTCTGTATAACTCCCCCTTAAATCCATTCAGTGACTTGGCCTCCACTGCCCTCTGTGGCAGGGAATTCCACAAATTCACAACTCTCTGGTTGAAAAAGTTTTTTCTCACCTCAGTCTTAAATGGCCTCCCTTTTATTCTAAGACTGTGGCCCTTGGTTCTGGACTCGCCCAACATTGGGAACATTTTTCCTGCATCTAGCTTGTCCAGTCCTTTTATAATTATTTTTGCTCTTATAAAAAGTTGTTACGCTTGTATTCACTGGCATCCTGCATTTGACCTTCCTGCTGGCACTAAGATTATTGATTTTCCTTCATCATTATTTCACCATAATTCACTGATGTTAATAATCACTGTAATCTGTCTTCCAGATGAACGGTCGGAGCTGGATAGCTCTATAATGTCGGTGGTTTCAGCTTCCTCAACATCCAGTCGCCTACTGGCTCCGAAGGAACGTCTGAGGGAGAAAACATTTGAATATTGCAACCGGTTAATTGAACAGTGTGATAGAAGTAGGTACAATTGATTGATCAATTAAAATATACAACATGGAAACAGGCCCTTCGACGCACTGAGTCCACGCCAACAATACACACCAGTTCCATATTATCCCACTTTTGTATCCACTCCCTACACACTAGAGACAATTTACAGAGGCCAATTAACCTACAACCCGCACGTCTTTGGGATGTGGGAGCTAACTGAAGCACCCGGAGGTAAACCACAGAGTCACAGGTGCAGTCTGTGTGGAGTTTGCATGTTCTCCCTGAAGTCAGGATTGAACACGTTGAATCTCTGGCGTTGTGAGGCATCAGCTCTACCAGATGTCCCACCCCAATATCAAGGAAAATATACTTTTCTCTCTATTTTAAACCTTCTCCCCTTGTTCTTTCTCCTCAGGCAATTACTCCACTTAAATACCATAATGGTTAGCAATCAGAAGTGAAAAAGCAATTTCACTTTTTAATAACTAAAATGCCCATAACACTCAGCAGGTCAGCCAGTGTCTTTAGGGAATGGAGATAGACACAAAAAGCTGGAGTAACTCAGCGGGACAGGCAGCATCTCTGCAGAGATGGAATGGGTGACGTTTTGGGTCGAGACCTTTCTTCAGACTGATGTCTGGGGAGGGGGCGGGACAGAGATAGAATGTAATCAGAGACAGTAAGACTGATGGGAGAACTAGGAAGGAGGAGGGGATGGAGAGAGAGGGAAAGCAAGGACAATTTTAAGTTAGAGAAGTCAATGTTCATACCACTGGGGTGTAAGCTGCCCAAGCGAAATATGAGGTGCTGTTCCTCCAATTTGCGCTGGGCATCACTCTGACAATGGAGGAGGCCCAGGACAGATTGGGAATGGGAGGGGGAGCTAACGTGCTGAGCCACTGGGAGATCAGGTAGGTTAAGACGGACTGAGCAGAGGTGTTCTGTGAAACTATCGTTTCATCGACGAGCCTGCGCTTGGTTTCATCGATGTACAGGAGTTGACACCTGGAACAGCGTATACAATAGATGACAGTAAAATGCAGAATAATATTTATTAACACACAAGAATTTACCACAGAGCAAGATTTTCATATAAAACCATACATCGCAGGAGATTGCATGAAACAACCTTACATGGGGAAGAGGGGAGCAAGTTGCTGCGCTTTTTAAATATGGCCATACTACATGAAATTAACAAAAAGAAAAATATAGTGTAAAACAATTGGATATTAGATTTTCCTTATGTATTCAACATGAATTCTTGGGTGATGTTTCGGGTCGAGATCCTTCTTCCCTCCAGTGACGCTGCCTGTCCTGCTGAGTTACTCCAGCATTTTGTGTCTATCTTCAGTTTAAACTAACATCTGCAATTCCTTCCTACACAACATGAATTCTTGTCAGATCCTGAAGCTCACTTGGAATCATGAATTTGTTATGGTGCAAGATTACACCAGATAAACATCTCTGTTATGAACAGTTTGTGGCAAATGAAAAAAAAAAAAGACTTTGTAAAATTTATTAAGGCATTGTTATTCGTGGTAGTAATCTGAAGAAGAGTTCCGACCTGAAATATCACCCATCCTTTTATTCCAGAGATAAATATGACCCGCTGGGCTACTCCAGCACTTTGTGTCTATCATTGTTATTCTTGGCACTGATTTTAAATGACCCCCACATCAGTCTGAAGAAGGGTCTCGACGAGAAACGTCACCTATTCCTTCGCTCCATGGATGTTGCCTCACCCGCTGAGTTTCTCCAGCATTTTTGTCCACCTTAAATAATGGTGCTTCATTTTACCTGAATCGTTATTGTTAATGGTTCGTTCTTTTCCCCATGAGGTGTTGATAGTTTTGCAAAGCATAGTGAGCAATTAAAGTCATTGTTAGCCCACATCTATGATTAGCACAGAATTCAATTCAATTTTTCCATTTTATTCCACTCTGTAGTAATTGGTATTTAGTGTGACATATAATTCCAAATGGATATGGAACTAAATTAAATGTCTGCAGTCAAGTAATCTTTAAAACTTGCAGTCGCTGCTGTAAGGTAACTAAACCACACTGGCACAAATTAATGGAGAGTAATGTATTGTCCATGTTATTGTTACTACTAGACATGCGCGTTAATGGCAGAGACATTGGGTACCGAATATTGAAATTGTGCCCGTCTAAAAGAAACTTAGCTCTCAATAAAAATGTATTGATAAAATAATCTCATTTAGTTGCTAATTTGAGTGACTTTATGCCTACAGAAAATATTTACCTCGTGTATGCAAGCACAATTGTAACACTTTCTTTCTGCCACTAGAGTGCGTAGAGAGCTTCCAATGAGTTTTTTCATTCCAGATTGGCACCAATTCTTTCACTTCCAATATACGATGCAAGATTTCTTTAGGCTTTTAGTGTGGCTGTTTTATTAGAATTATAACATCCTACCTCTAATTGGCCTTTGTTCCTTCTTGACATCGTCATTTTAAGATCCATATAAATCTGCCAACACTCTTGCCAATCTTCCAATCAATGTGGCACGGTGGCGCACCGGTAGAATTGCTGCCTTACAGAAATTAATCCTGACTACGGGTGCTGCCTGTACAAAGTTCCTACGCTCTCCCCTTCACCTGTGTGGGTTTTCTCCGGAATCTCCAAGTCTACTCTGCCATTCAATCAGTTGATCTATCTTTCCCTGTGAAGCCCATTCTCCTGCCTTCTCACCATAACCCCTGACACCTTTGCTAATCAAATATGACATGAACATCAGCAAATGTGACTTTGCGCGATAAGTGATGTAACATTATATTCTTTTCCTGCAACAGAAGCTCTCAAGAAATCCGATTCAGAACTTCAGAAAGCTGTAAGTAGTTAAAACAACATTGTTTCAAAATAAACGATAAAATGATAGACATCAGAGAATCCCTATTCTGTTTTATCTAGCATAAATAGTGTTTTATATTGCTGTGTTTCAACTCGAGGACATTCCAGGACATTGTCATCTTCACAATCTTTTGCTGTTTGTATTGAAAGCTACAATTGTAGTGTAGATAGACACAAAAAGCTGGAGTAACTCAGCGGGTGAGGCAACATCTCTGGAGAAAAGGAATAGGTGACGTTTCAGGCCGAGGCACCTTCTTGACCTGAACCGTCAACTATTCATTTTCTCCAACGATGCTGCCTGACCTGCTGTTACTCCAGCTTTTTGTGTCTGTCTTCGGTTTAAACCAGCATCTGCAGTTCCATCTCACACTTTACATGCAGAGTAATAGAATTTCACACCCTCCCCCCAATAATCTTAAAATGTATTAAGAATGCGTATCTGCCTAGGATTGATTGAAAGATACAACATGGAAACAGGCCCTTCGGCCCATTGAGTCCATGCCAACCTTCGATGAACACTAGTTTTATGTTATCCCACTTTCGCATTCAATCCCTGCACTCTAGGGGCAATTTAGAGAGGCCAATTAACCTACAAACCCGCACCGGGATGTGAACTGGAGGAGACCCACATGGCCATGGGGAGAGTGTGCAAATTCCACTCACGGTGCCCAAGGTCGGGATCGAACCTAGGCCTCTGGCACCGTGATAGTGAGGCAAGCAGCATTCCAGCAGTGCCACGGAACCACCATCAAATGTGTGTTTAAAGTGCCGTCCCAAAGCTGAATACCTGTATGTAACCATGGTCACCATCGGAAAACAAGACAAGTGCAGAAAATAAATCACATTCTTTACCTAATTTTCTTGTTAGATTTCTGCCTCGTTTGTCTCCGGCTGATTGCTCTTTATTTGTCTCCCAGTGCTTGATTGAAGCTGTGGCCTTGATGGACCTGATCTGTCGACATGATCCTCTCTTTGTGTATCGGGCCTTCCCTGTGGTCAAAGCCCTGTACAGTAGAATCAGTGCAGACTCTGGCTTTGCCAGAGTGCTTCTTCCCGTGGCTCAATTCTATCTGAATCACAGTAAGTCAACATGAATCCCCTTTGTCCTCCTCTGTTGAGTTCTAAATTTCTCCCAGTCCGGTTTGCTGCTTCATCTGGCCAATTTATATGCCTCTTCCTTGGGAGTTCATCCATGCGGTCTTTAAATCGTTGCCATTGCATCTCCACCGTCAACCCTTTAAGTATAATTTGCCAATCTATTCGAGCCAATTCCTATCTCATACCTTCAAAGTCTCCTTTATTCAAGTTCAGGACCCTAGTCTGTGAATTAACCATGTCACTCTCCATCCTAATGCAGAATTCCACCAAATGATGGTTACTGTTGCCCAAGGGGCTTTGCACAACAAGTTCGCTAACTAATCCTTCCCCATTACACAATACCCAGTCTAGGATGGCCTGCCCTCTAATAGGTTCCTCTACATATTGGTTTAAAAAACCATCCCATATATGTTCCAGGAAATCCTCCTCCTCAGCACTGCTATCAATTTGGTTGGCCCAATCTACGTGTACATTAAAGTCACCTCTGATAACTGCTGTACCTTTCCTGCTTGATGCTATCCCCAACCTCCCTACTGGTCGGTATACAACAACAAGCGTTTTCTGCCCTTGGCTATTTTGCAGTTCTACTCGTACCGATTCTACAACATCCAAGCTAATGTCCTTGTTATTGCAAGGGTTTGCCACAGGAGGCAGCATTGCCGATAAGGTAATGGTGCTGTCCCTTCATGAACATAGACTGAAGCAAAATGTTACATTTCAGGTGAGCTGGCAGCTGTGGATTCTGAGGCTGTTTACCGACAATTATTCACCAAGGTTCCCTCTGAACTCTATCAAGACCCGATGTTGGCATTTGAGTTTGTTCAGTTCTGCAGAGAAAATGCAAAAACACTCAGAGAGAGTGTTGCTATTTTCCACAAGAGCTTTCCAAATCTATTGAAGGTGAGATTTGATTGTAAGAAAAACTGATATGTTTTGAGTTTAGAGATACAGTGTGAGGACAGACCCTTTGGTTTAGCAAGTCCATGACAACTATCGATTATTCCTTGGCTCATCCATTCCCTACATAACACAGTACAGCAGAAGAACAGGACCTTCAGCCCACAATGTTTGACCTGAACATGATGCCAAGACCATCACTTACCTACCTGCCCATAACTCATATCCCTCCATTCCCTGCATATCCAAATGTTTATCCAAAAGTCCCTTAAATACCACAATTGTATCTGCATCCACTGGCAGCGTATTCCAGGCACCGAAATGTACAATAAACCAGCCCCGCACATCTCCTTTAAACCTTGCCCCTTTCACCTTAAAACTATGCCCGGTAGTATTTGATTTTTCCATCCTGGGATAAAAAGTTCTATCTGTCTCACCTATCCATGCCTCTCATAATTGTATATACTTCTATCAGGTCTTCCTGCAACCTTCGGAATGCCAGAGAAAACAATCCAAGTCTGTCCAATCTCTCCCTACTGCTGCCTGATCCAGACATTATTCTGGTAAAGCTCCGCTGCACCCTCCCTGAAGCCTCCACATCCTTCCTGTAATGGGCTGATCAAAACTGCATGCAATACTCCAAATGCAGCGTAACTAAAGTCCTATAGAGCTTCAGGGACAATTTATCTACAAACCTGCACGTCTTTGGGATGTTGGAGCACCTGGAGGAAACCCACGTGGTCACAGGGAGAACGTGCAAACTCCACACAAACAGCACTCGAGGTCAGGATCAAACCCTGGTCTCTGGTGCTGTGAGGCAGCAGCACTACCAGCTGCGTCATTGGTCCGCCGGTTTGTCTTTCTATATAGCCTTAGACTGTAATAAAAGCTACAGTAGCTCAGAGTGCTGGAGTTTATCACTGTGAGGTTATTGCTCAGTACTGCTACACTATAGACTTATGAACTCTTGTGTCCATCTCTTTCTAACCAGTTCCTAGCTTGGAACACGCCAGCCCTGTTCCCCGACTTCATCGAATTACTGCCAGATTTGGTTCATCCGGACACAGCAATTGAGATACTCCACTCTCTGCTGGATCTCCCCTGCGTGACAGCATCACTCGAGGTGCAGCTCAGGTACTGACCCGACTGCAGGTGACTCCTCTCCTAATAAAAAATACAAGGAGCTGCAGACCGGTTTACAAAATAGACACAAAACGCTGGAGTAACTCAGCAGGTCAGGCAGCATCTCTGGAGAGCATGGGTAGGTGATGTTTCGAGTCGAGACCCTTCTTCTGACTGATGTGGGGAGGGGGAGAAAGCTGGATGAGAGGAGGGGCAGGAAGTTTGACGATAATATGTGATCACAGGCGAGAGGTGGGGGGGGGGGGGGGGGATAGGAAGATGTTTGGATAAAGGGACAAAACAGATGTTTGAGATAAAGGATTGACAAAAGGAAGGAAGGTGTTGAAGGGGGAGGAAAAGGATTGAACTGTTGTGAGGTTGGGAACGGGGGGGGGGGGGGGGGGCCAGGAAGAAGGTTAGAGGTTACCTAAAATTGGAGAATTTAATTTTTAAACTGTTTGGTTGCAAACTATCCAAGTGGAATATGAGGTGCTTTAGTTTAGTTTAGAGATACAGCACGGAAACAGGCCCTTCAGCCCACCGAGTCCGCACTGACCAGTGTTCCCCGCACGTTAACAATATCCTACACACGCTAGGGACAATTTACACATACACTAAGCCAATTAACCTACAAACCTGTACGTCTATGGAGTGCGGGAGGAAATCGAAGATCTCGGAGAAAACCCACGCGGTCACAGGGAGAACGTACAAACACCTTAAAGACAGCACCCGTAGCCGGGATCGATCCGGCACTGCAAGTGCTGTAAGGCAGCAACTCTACCGCTACACCACTGTTCCTCTAGATAGCGTGTGGCCTCGCTCTGGCAACAGATGTGGCCCAGGACAGAAAGGTCAGTAGAGGAAGAGGGGAGTCAAAATGGTTAGCAACCGGGAGATCCAGCAGGCCTTGGCGGACTGCGCACGTGCTCAATGAAACGAGGCACCATAATATAAATATTAAATTCAGTTAGTAATGTCCTTGACAGTGGACCAATGACGAACCACTGATCATATTAATATTGATATGTGCCAACATTTTAGAAAATACTAAATATGAATTCTATGCCGAGAGCAGATCCAGAATGGTTTCTGCAAATTCTGTGACTAGAGGCAGGAAACATGTTCCCGGTGTTGGGGGAGTCCAGAACCAGGGGCCACAGTTTAAGAATAAGGAGTAAGTCATTTAGAACAGAGACGAGGAAACACCTTTTCTCACAGAGAGTGGTGAGTCTGTGGAATTCTCTGCCTCAGAGGGCGGTGGAGGCAGGTTCTCTGGATGCTTTCAAGAGAGAGCTAGATAGGACTCTTTAAAAATAGCGGAGTTGGGGAGATGGCAGGAACGGGGTACTGATTGGGGATGATCAGCCATGATCATATTGAATGGCGGTGCTGGCTCGAAGGGCCGAATGGCCTACTCCTGCTCCTATTGTCTACTGATTCATGTCTAGTTCCCCGTCTGTCATGTTACGGACCTTGAGTTTGAATGTTCGTTCATGTTCAGATGATTTGTTTTTTATCCTCTAGGGCAGTGTGCTCTTCAGTGACAGAGAAGCTGATGGTTGACCAAGGCAGAAAGGTGTGGAGCTCGGCAGAGGCATTCCTACATCCATACTACAGGAGCATGTTTTTTTACATCCTCCGTGTGGAGTCGGGAACAGGCGATACTATCGACAGGTACACAAAGCAAACTAGTACAGAGAACGGTCCAGGCCCTTTGGCCCACAATGTCTCTGCCAAACAAGATGCCAAGTTAAATTAATCTCCTCTGCCTGTACGTGATCAATATCCCTCCATTCCCTGTATATCCATATCTATCGAAATGCCTCTTAAATGCCATTATTTTATCTGCCTGCACCACCACCCATGGCAGTACGTTCCAGGCACTCACTACTCTATGAAAAATAACTTGCCCCACACATCTCCTTTACACTTTCATCCTTTAAGGTGCTTCTACATTTACACACAGTGGGGTCCATATATTTTAATCTCTGACAAAGCTATACCCACTAATCTTTGGCATTTCCACCTTGGGGGGCGGGGAGAGGTTCTGACTGTCTACCTCATCTATGCCTCACATACTTCTATCAAGTCTCCCTTCAACCCCTGACACTCCAGGGAAAATCATCCAAGTTTGTCCAACCTCTCCTGAGCTATATGGAAGGGTTGGGCAGGCTAGGACTTTATTCCTTGGAGTTCAGGAGGCTGAGAGCTCCTCTTATAGAGGTGTATAAAATCATGAGGGGAGTAGATAGGGTTTTATACAGAGTAGGGGACTCAAGAACCAGAGGAGATGGGATTAAGGTGAGAGGAGAAAACCCTGAGGGCTCACTTTTTCACTTAGATGGTGGTGGGTGTATGGAACAAGCTGCCAGAGGAGGTAGTTGAGGCTGGTACTATAACCACATTTAAAAGACATTTGTCAGGTACATGTATAGGAAGGGTTTAGAGGGATATGGGCTAACTGTGGGCAGATGGGACTGGTGCAGATGCATATTTGTTGGCATGGGCAAGTTGGACTGGAGGGACTGTTTCCACGTGACTGCGAGAGTGGTTGCAGCGTGGAACACTGCTGGGGAACTGCAGGCATTCCCACTGCACGGAAAACATATCTGCACGAGCACTTGAACAGCTGAGATAGAGCAGGATAAAGACCAAGTGTTGGTACATGGGATTAGTGACGTGAGGATCGTCATGGACATGGTGGGCTGAAGGGTCTGTGTCCGTGCTGTATGACCCTGTGACTGCGGAGCTGTTCCTTCCAGGGGTCACAGCTTAAGGATAAAGGGGAAATCCTTTAAAACCGAGATGAGAAAAACTTTTTTCACACAGAGAGTGGTGAATCTCTGGAACTCTGCCACAGAGGGTAGTTGAGGCCAGTTCCTTGGCTATATTTAAGAGGGAGTTAGATGTGGCCCTTGTGGCTAAGGGGATCAGAGGGTATGGAGAGAAGGCAGGTACGGGATACTGAGTTGGATGATCAGCCATGATCATATTAAATGGCGGTGCAGGCTCGAAGGGCCGAATGGCCTACTCTTGCACCTAATTTCTATGTTTCCATGTTTCCTCTGTACTGATTGTTTGTTTATTTGTTTCTATCCATCCATCCACCATCTAGCTGTGAACAAACTTTCTTTTGTTGTTTATTACGGGTTTTACAGAGTACTATCTTTACATAACTGTTGCATTGTTGCAAGTAAGAATGTTTTGGGACACATGGACATAAAACACTCGTGTCTCTTGGATACTTTTCCCTACACAGATTGAGCCAGCTTCACGAGGTTCTCTCGGACATGGCGAGGCGGCCTAGAGTCGTACAGTGCGCTCAGACGGTTCCCATCCTGTTGCAGGTTTACTTCAAAGTCGTCACTCAGGTACCAAAACATTGTTTCATCCATTGCCTTCGACACAGCAGTGCTGGCTCGAAGGGCCGAATGGTTTATTCCTGCACCTATTATCTATTGTTATTGCTCAGTTCACCCCGCTGCACTAACTCCAATTGAGAAAGTTATTTCAGTGAAACAGAGGCCACATCGGAAGCAATAGATGAGGTTGGAAAAGATGTGGGAATCGTTTTTTCTCGCCTGGAATGACGGCTGGGCGGATGTGAGGGAGGAGCTGAAGGGACATGTGTTACGTCTCCTGTGCTTGGGCAGGGGGAAGAGTTGGATGGGGAGGGGGTGGGTGACCCAAGGAGGTACTGAGAGAAAAGTCCCTGCTTAAAGCAAAAGGGTGTGGGAAGCAGAAGATGTAACTAGTGTTATTACAGTGGTGGGATCACATTGAAGGTGGCGGAAATGTTGGAGAATAATGTCGAACCTTGTGGGAAAACCTTCACCCGTATCTCCTCCGTTTCCCCCATATCTGTTCTTGCCTCCCTCTCCAAATAGAACAGAGTTCCCCAGGTCCCCACCCGTCTCAGTCACAGAGTCACAGCATCATGCAGCACAGACACAGATCCTTCAGCCCATCAGTCTCTGCATCCAACACATCCTTCTCCAACACACCAGTCCCTTTCCATCACAGCTGACTTTAACTCACCTCTCAAATAGGTTTATCAAACTTGTGTTGTAGGAACGTGGCTAATAAATACCAGCCTTGTCGGGGCATGTAGAGGCAATGAATGAAAACAAATCCTGTAATGGCAGTGAGTCAGTGTTCTTGCCTCAAACCAAATCCATTCACCTCAAAACTAATTAATAAGCACCAGGCTAACGCCACAATTTGATGTACAAACGTGCGCTCGTTATAGCGATGGATCTTGGCATAAACGTGCAGCATTCTCCACAGATGGTTGTTGAGAAAGGATGCTCAAATTTAAGTTGCATATTCAGCTAAACTTTGATTTAACACTGCAAGGCTTAAACCTCTGACGTACATAAGCAGCTGGACAGTGAGCTGACCTTTCTTCAATCTTAATGTTATAATCCACAGCATTTCCTCCTCTCCTAATTGTTTTCTGTTGAAGAACTGAGTTAACCTGGGCTAAGCATCTGTTTATGATCCCTGCTTGGTTTTCATTAAGCCTCCGGCTGGTCAGCTTTAGTGTAACCTGGCAGCCAGATGCATGAGACCACACCTGGAGTATTGTGTGCAGTTTTGGTCCCCTAATTTGTGGAAGGACATTCTTGCTATTGAGGTAGTGCAGCATAGGTTTACAAGGTTAATTCCTGGGATGGCGGGACTGTCATATGCTGAGAGAATGGAGCAGCTGGGCTTGTATACTCTGGAGTTTAGGATGAGAGGGGATCTTATTGAAATATATAAGATTATTATGAGTATTATTGTTTAATACTCATAATATTATGAGTATTATTTAAGAATAAGGGGTAAGCCATTTAGAACGGAGACGAGGAAACACTTTTTCTCACAGAGAGTTGTGAGTGTGTGGAATTCTCTGCCTCAGAGGGCGGTGCAGGCCGGTTCACTGGATACTTTCAAGAGTCAGCTAGATAGGGTTCTTAAAGATAGCGGAGTCAGGGGATATGGGGAGAAGGCAGGAACGGGGTACTGATTGGGGATGATCAGCCATGATCACATTGAATGGTGGTGCTGGCTCGAAGGGCCGAATGGCCTACTCCTGTTGTCTATTACCATTCCTCTTGTCACTTGCTTGCTGTTAACCCTACCTGTTGCTTCCGGCAACGGAGAGGTTTCTCTCCACTTTCCAACAACATAATTAACCATTGCTATGGAGTTCCGGAAAAGTTTGGTCTTCAAGATATGGTTAGGAAGTCTGGAGAAGGGTCCCGACCCAAAACATCATCCATCCCTTTTCTCCAGAGATGCTGCCTGACCCACTGAGTGACTCCAACACTGTGTCTATCTGTGATATAAACCAGCATCTGCAGCTCCTCGATTCTATTTCCCCTAGGAACATTTTTGACTCGTGCCGATAATTTATTGATGTTATTTTGTGTTCTGGGCAAACAGAATTGAGAGACTGAATCAAACTGTTGTCATCAATGCCTCGCCCATGTTCCTGCTTTCTCATGAATACATTGTAATGGCCGGGCATTGAGTGAACTTTCTCCCTGCTCTCAGTTTGCAGACGGACCACTGATTAACCAGCTGGCTCTGGTCATTCTGGAGCGAAGCAGCCTTCTGTACGACATCCCTGACTTCAAGGCTGAAGTTCAACGGTGAGCAGGACCTGGGGCTGACGCTGGTCTGTGTGGTGGTTGGGATTTAGAATGCTTCAAAATAAAATAAAACTACCGATGGTGGATATCTAACACAAAGGCATCAAATGGCAGTAAAAAGCCAGCAGTTCACCTTTGTGAACAGCTGGAGCCTGTGTGCTGAAAGCCCCCTCCATGTTCCAGGATTTTGACCTGTGGGTTTGCAGGTTAATTGGCTTCTGTAAATTGCTCCTAGTGTGTAGGGAGTGGATGAGAAAGTGGGATCACATAGAACTTGTGTGAATGGGTGATCGATGGTCGGCATGGTCTGTTCCCTTACTGTGTGTTTCCTGTGACTGTATGACTAAATAATGAGCAGGCGTTAAGTATTTGGATTCTCAAATGACTTGCATTAAAATACTGCACAATAAACATGTGACTTAGCAAATGTGACATTTGGGAACGTCATGATCCGTCAGGTAAAGGTTTCATTACATCAGGATTCATTATCACATCTACAGGTATAACTGGGCTATTGTTTATTTTTCTCTCTCTCTCTCTCTCTCTCCTTTTCCACAGGGTATTCAGTTCCCAGTTGATGGTGCTTTGTAAACGGCACCCAGCTCTCATTGTGGAACAGTCCAAAGAGCTGCTGGACTTCTGTGGAACAGTCAGCAATATCAAAAATAAAGAGGGCTTCTTCATTCATGTGGTAAGGAACTACAGGGGGCAAAATCACTCGTTGACCAGAGCATAGACACAAAACGCTGGAGTAACTCAGTGGGTCAGATAGCATCTCTGGAGAAAAGGACTAGGTGATATTTTAGGGTCATGGCCCTTCTTCAGAGTCGACCTGAAACATCACCTATTCCTTTTCTCCAGAGATGCTATCTGGCTGTCTGAGTAAAACCCCTGTCCCACGGTACTAGTTCATTCCAAGAGTTCTCCCGAGTTTGCCCTCGATTCGAACTCGGAGATTTACGGTAATGGCCACTCGTCGGTACTCGGGGCTCTCGTGGACATTTTTCAACATGTTGAAAAATCTTCACAAGTCTTCCCGTGTTTACCTGCCGTTAGCGAGTCTCCCCGAGTACCTGCCGTTAGCGTTATGAGCCGCTATGAGACGCCCCCGAGCTCCGACGTACCCGTTACGTTCATTCTCCATGCTTACCACGAGTTTGATTTTTTTTTAACTCGGGAGAGCTCTTGGAATGAACTCGTACAGTGGGACAGGGCTATTACTCCAGCCTTTTGTGTCTACCTTTGGTTTTAACCAGCATCTGCAGTTCCTTCCTGCACATCTGACCAGAGCATGTCATAATGTAAAACTAGAGCACGTTAGGATGAGCAGTGCCTTTAATGTCCTCTGGGCTGCAATGTCTCCTCAGCACATCCTCCCAGTCTACAGCTGTCCTTCACAAACTAGAACAAACACACAAAGTGCTGGAGTAACTCAGCAGGTCAGGCTGGAGAACATAGACAGGTGAGGGAAGAGCAGAGCTAAATATTCACGTCAGTGACTTCCCAACAAGCAGCTGTGTTGGTGCCAATTGAGAAAGCTCAACGTAGATTCACAGAGCTGTAGAGCATGGAAACAGGCCCTTCAGCCCACCTTGTTTGTGCCGACTAAGTTGGAATACGGGACTAGTCCTACTTTACTTTAGACTTTAGAGATACAGAACAGAGTGCAGAAACAGACCATTCGGCCCACCGAGTTTGTGCCAACCAGTGATCACCCCGTACACTAGTTCTATCCTACACTCCAGGGATAATTTTACCAAAGCCAATTAACCTACTTGCATGTCTTTAATGTGTGGGAGGAAACCGGAGCACCTGGAGAAAACCCACACAATCACAAACTCCATACGGAGAGCGTCGTAGTCGGGATTAAACCCGGTTCCTGCCGCTGTAAGACACCAACTCCACTGCTGCACCGCTGTGCTGTCCACATGTTGCCTAAATTTAACTCCTAGCCCTCAACCCGTCATACCTAGATATCTGTCCAAATGGTTTTTTTAAATCCATAATTGTATCACTCACTGAAAGTAAGCATGCAGGTACAGCAGGCAGTGAAGAAAGCTAATGGCATGTTGGCCTTCATAACAAGAGGAGTTGAGTATAGGAGCAAAGAGGTCCTTCTGCAGTTGTGCAGGGCACTAGTGAGACCACACCTGGAGTATTGTGTGCAGTTTTGGTCTCCAAATTTAATGAAGGACATTCTTGCTATTGAGGGAGTGCAGCGTAGGTTCACAAGGTTAATTCTTTACCCAGAGAGTTGTGAATCTGTGGAATTCTCTGCCGAAGGTGGTGGAGGCCAATTCTCTGGATGCTTTCAAGAGAGAGTTAGTTAGGGCTCTTAAAGATAGCGGAGTCAGGGGATATGGGGAGAAGGCAGGAACTGGGTACTGAATGATCAACCATGATCACAGTGAATGGCGGTGCTGGCTTGAAGGGCCGAATGGTCTACTCCTGCACCTATTGTCTATTGTCTACTCCTATAGCTTTCTCTAGCAGCTCATTCCCGGTACAGACTACCCTCTGAGTGAATACGTTTCCCCTGAGATCTCTCTTGGTTTTGTACTTTTAGGTCTGGGCCATAGGAGAGTACCTGTCCTTGTCTTATGACAGGCGCTGCACGGTCGAACAGATCACCAAGTTCTTTGAAGCCCTGGAAGCCGTGCTGTTTGAGATGATTCAGCTGCGATCCTCCACGGGCATCTTCAAGTTCTCACCTCGGGTTATCACCGTTCTCATGACAACGCTGGCAAAATTAGCGTCTCGAAGCCAAGACCTGATCCCCAGGTACACTCTCCGGTTCTTGTCGAGAGCAGAAAGAATGGGGTGGTGGGAGTTATTCTCCAAGTTAGAATGATTTAATCAGCAATGCACAGCTATTTTGACGGTTACATTATGTTTTAAATAAGAAGAAAGTGTTTGCACTGGCAGCTGAAGCAATAACCAAAGAGAGAGAGAAAGTCCTGGAGTTACTTGGTGGGTCGGGCAGCATCTCTAGGGAACATGGGGTCGGGACCCTTCTTCTGACTGTATAAGACAGCAGCTGCAGTTCCTTGTATCTCCTGGTAAAGTCTGCAGGCGTAAACAAATAGAGGGGAGGTGAAGGGTCTTGACCCGAAACATCACCCATTCCGTCTCTCCAGAGATGCTGCCTGTCCCACCGAGTTACTCCAGCTTTTTGTGTCTCATCTAGAGGGGGGGGGGGGGGGGGGGGGGGGGGGGGATGATGGATTTATTTGTGCAGCAGGTTGTTATGATGTGGAATATGCTATAGGTGAGCGGTGTGGAGCAGTGATTTTCAAAAATGGATCAGAATAATACTTGAAGGGAAAATATTCCAGATTCTGGGAAAATAAACAGAGAAACAGAACACAAGAAACTACAGATGCTGGAATCATGGGGAAAAAAAACACAAAGTGCTGGAGGAACTCAGCACCTCAGGCAGCATCTGTGGAAGGAATGGACAGATGCCATTTCAGTAGCAAACCCCTAATGTCAATTTTAGGTTAATAGCTCAGATATCTCAAGTGGAGTTATATTCTGAACCTTTCTTTAGATTTATAAATGTAAACATATTCATTTCATCCCTTTTGAATGTTATAAATGAATTATGTTTGTGTATGGCCATGTGCAGTAATGCCTCAACTAACTGGCCACATCAAGTTCATTTTAATTGGTTATTCCCCTTTACAATTTACCATAACACAAACAAACAAAGGCATGAAAATAACTTCAGTAACATAACTTCATAATGGGTTTATTGAAGGAAGGTTTAACTTGCTGATACACATCTTGTTTTGGAGTTGATGGATGTCTTTACCAGTTCGTCACAGAGATGATGTTTATTTGCACTTAAAGTTTTTTTTTGAAGGAAAAGGTAGACAAAAAAAGCTGGAGAAACTCAGCGGGACAGGCAGCATCTATGGAGCGAAGGAATAGGTGACGTTTTGGGTTGAGACCCTTCAGAATGATGTTCGGGGGTGGGGGGAAGAAAGGAAGGGGCGGAGACAGTGGGCTGTGGGAGAGCTGGGATGGGGAAGGAGGGATGGGTGAGCTGGGAAGGAAAATGTTGGTTTGTGACGATTTTGTGATGAAACCATTTGTTTTTGTTCAGTAAGCCGAGGAAAAAAAAATCTTCACTCACCCAGGGGTTTACTTTCTCTCCAGGGTCTCCCTGTTCCTGTCCAAGATGCGTCCATTTGTCCGGAGCGCTTTGATTTCCTCCTTGTACAGCGAGGATGATATTCAGGAAATCCTGGCCCGTGCCAATGAACTCAACAACCTGCTGAAAGCTCCAAATGTAGCACAGCTCATACTGGGACCCTCTGCAGACATTGCCAGCCCACGGTGGTACAAAGATACAAACGCTTCACTGCCCCTTACCATGCAGACTATTAGCAAGGTGCTGCAGAGAAATCCAGGACCCGGATTCCCTGCATAGGACATTTGGACATTTATACCGAAGATAAACACAAAATGCTGGATTAACTCAGTGCGACAGTCTGAAGAAGAGTCTTGACCCGAAACATCACCCATTCCTTCTGTCCAAAGATGCTGCCTGTCCCGCTCAGTTACTCCAGCAATTTGTGTCTATCTTTGGCCATATTAACGTTTGTGTCTGTGTGTGTGTGTGTCTGTGTGTGCGTGTGTGTTTCCTTTCCAAGTAAGTCAATTGTTTACATGGTCTTTGAGTTCTTCAAAATGTCTAGTAACAGGGATGCCAACTTTTCAAAGTTGTGGAGTGAAAGGCAGTGTGTGTGTGTTTAACAAGTTGACATGCCCTTTGTTTCTGTCTGGTTCACAGTTCTTTTTAAATTGTGAAAGATTTCCATTTGACACTTAAAATATATATTTTTTAAATTGTGTCAGAATCGTAATTGGATGTTCCGAATTTAAAAAGCACGTATCATAAATATAGATTTAGGTCACCCATTTATGTTTTCAAATCTATTCATCCTGCAGTTTCTTTTATTAAATATAAGAGAGCCAAAAATAGCTAGATGAACACATCCCACATCTCGAAGGAACACTGGAAATTGCTGCCATTTGCAGTCTCAGTTTAATCACCCTCAATTAGTTGGTGTGTATTCAAGAAACATTATACACATAAGCATGTGATTGATGCAATTTGTCCGTGCGTGCAAAATGAGAATTTAATTATATATTTCTGTGCAATCAATGGTTAATTACTATTACAGCCTGAGAGAATTTGCAAGATAATTGAGAAATAAACAATTTCTGTTAGACTTTCATAATTTGAGTTAGTGTCAGTGAAGCCTTCACGTGGCTGTATTCTTGGTGAACTCATGAAGTCTGCTCTAACAAGGTTACTTTTTCTTCTCTGCAATTAGACCCAGCATTTAAAAAGGGCACTAGTGTTGCTCTGTAAGTGCAGATTATTGATGCATGGCCATCCACTTTTATACCGTTTGTATTTTTCAGTGAGGTTACATATTGTTAATTTGTACCATACACCTGTTCCTTTATTATAAATGATTACTCCTTAAACGTGATTCACAGGCTAAATGTGAAGTGCTTATGAAGGATATCATTTGAGTCGACCTGCAAAATCGGGCATCAAAAATCACATCAGTATCAAGATCACGTACATTCCATATCTTGGCCTTGTTGCTTTTTGGAAGGGAATTATACTTAACAGCCAAATTACAATTTGTTTCCTTGTTTGAAATGCTTTCACTCTAAAGTCTAATGAGGGCTTCTGACCTGCAGGTTTGCGCAGAGTTTTCTCACAAGGTTGATTTTCTCTTTTCTATCAACACTGCCACCCCCACCAAACCCATTTGTCATGCCTTTGGTTACAAGTGCATACGTTTCCTTGGGAACCTCACCTGTATGTTTAGGTCTGAATTCTGATGAAGTTTCAATGGTCAACTTGTCAGTAGGAACAGGCGGAAGAACGTGCATACCATCCTGTACTGATTGCACTCTTAGCAGCCAAGGTCAGTATAATGTTTACAAGAGTAGGAATATTGATTTCTACTTTACATCCTTAAGGGGAACTGAGACCTACTGCATTGCCTCTGCACTCCCAGATCTTGGTCATGAATGGTAACCGAGTACCGACTAGCGCCCTCTGATCTTTTTCATCCTGCAATAGCTCTGTGGGTAACTACATAGCGATGATCCCACTGAATAAAAGTAATACTTATTATGAATAAAAGATGCTGATGAATCCATGAAAAGTAGTTTTTATTTTGCATATAATTTTTCAGAAATGTATACATTTATAGCTTATATTTGAAATATATTCTGAACATTCCTATGTCATTAAGTTACAAAATATATTATTTGAACAATACATATATTAACATTTAATAATGGAGGTATAATTAGTATCATAATACTGACAAACCTTGAATTGCAAAAAACTATTGAAAGTGTAGTGGGTGTGTTTTAAAACAGTTTTGATAAGCGCTTCACAAATTCAAAACTCAATGAGATCAGTCTTGTTAACAACCTACTCATTGCCTGAGAGTTTTAATTTTGATAATTTATCAGTCTGTCAACTATCCAGCTTTGGAATGAGATTGGTGATCAAAAATGTAAATTGCATCCTTGATGAATTTAACTTATGGCACTTGATTATCTGCAGAACATGCCGTCTTTGGATGAATTGTTCGTGAGATTAAATATAAAATAGTAATGCGACTTAAAACTAATTCTGTAGAATTACAGTTATATATTCACATTAACACTAATGTCCCTTTGTTCTTTTACATTTAGCTGTCATCGACACCTGCTGTCTAACTTCAATGTCGACACAAAAAACTGCAGACGCTGATATATATCAAAGATAGACACAAACTACTGGAGTAACTCAGCGGGTCGGGCAGCATCCCTGGAGGAAAAGAATAGATGACGTTTTTGGTCAGCAACCATTTGAAGAAGGGTCCTGACCCAAAACACCACCTAGCCTATTCCTCCAGAGATGCTGCCTACCTAACCTGCTGAGTTACTCCAGCATTTTGTGTTTACTTCAGGCTCATTATCTGATTGAAACATCTAATTTTTTTTTAGAGGAAAGAGGGTAATTGCATATTTTATTTTAAAACTGACAGTGTCTACGTGGCAATGTTCTAAAAATAACTCTAAATTAAATCTCTGCTTCCTGTATTAACTTTAAGCAGCTATCTGTCTTGTGTTTGTTAACTTTAAGCAGCTTTGTCTTGTGTTTGACCATCTGAACACAGAGCAGTGGGTGTGGAATTTATTTATAAGAATACTCAAAGCCTAGACCACCACCGCGTCAGCATAATAGTTCTAAACTAAGTACAAAACATTAAAAGTTGAAGTCAAAAGTTAAAAAAGATCTTTAAGAATAAGACAAGATGATTGTTTAACATGGTCTGTGTTCCTGCCCACAACAGTCATATTCCCAATGGGATGTGGGGGTGGGTCATGTAATTTTTCTGTTTGGCCAAAGCCCCCAACATCTTATGCAATTCTCAAATTTCTGGCAATATTTTAAGAAGCAGTTTCTTGGACAGAGCCTATTGGCACATCCAAGAACAGATGTGAAGAGAGTTATCTCTCAAACCTCATGTAAAATGAATTGCAGTACAACTACTGGTACTTTGTGGGCAAACTGACAAACATTGTCATAGGGGCAACACAATGGCACAGCAGATAGAGCTACTGCCTCACAGCACCAGAGACAAGGTTCTATCTTGACTCAACACCTGTCTGTGCAGAGTTTGCATGTTCTCCCAGTAACTGCGTGGGTTTCCTCTGGTTTCTCCCCACATCCCAAAGATGTGTGGGTTTGTAGGTTAATTGGCTTCTGTAAATTGCCCCTCGTGTATTGGGAGTAGATGAGAAAGTGGGATTACATAGAATTATGTTTCTTGGTCAGTGTGGGCTGAAGGGCCTGTTTCCATGTTGTATCTGTAATCTGTGACATTGTGTACACACCGCGAGCCAACTAATATCAGTGAACCGAATAGCCATCTAATTGTTTTGATTCTGTTAAAGGTGGGCTGACCTGATGACTTGGCAACAAGAGCAATCAAGAGAGAGTTGCTCTTAGGGCTAAAGGAATCAAGGGATATGGGGGAAAAGCCGGAACGGGATACTGATTTTTAGATGATCAGCCACGATCATATTGAATGGCGGACTGCTGCACCTATTTTTCCATGTTTCTATGTTTACTCAGCTCCAGCACACAGCACCTCTCTGACTGCACTCATGTCCTGAGAATTAATCTCAGTCTTCTAATTTCTCTCATTTGCTTTAGACAGACATAGATGTTGACCATTTGGCCCATCCAGTAGGTGCCAGCTGTCAGAACAATCTCATCAAATGAAGGGCAAAGGTTTGAATTCCAGAAGCAAAGAGTCTCTAACAGTGTCCCTCAAAACTTGTGCTGCCAAATCTTAATTGTACCTGCTGAAATTTACATAGAAAAGCCATTGACCTGAGAAGTAAACTCTCTGTCCATCGATGCAGCCTGGTCTGCTGGATATTTTCAGCATCTTCTCTTTAACACTGCTGATATTTTGTTTTGACAGGGAGAAACTTTGCAAGTACTCTTTAAAATGAATGCATGTGTTACCTCTGCACACCTCACATATGGTAAAGTATCACTTTATATAGGATTCTTAACACGTCTATCCTACTTCAACTGTTGTGGCAGGAGGGTTTATTCTAGTTGAAGCCCCACACTAACAGATTTAGGGCTGAGGGGAGAGAGATTGAATTTGATTTAAAACAGTAACATAAATCTTGTAATTATCTACATTTATTTAAGTAAAATGCATTTTAAAATTACTATTGTCAGGTGCCATAAATTGGCATTATGTTAATGTATAAGAATTTTAATTCTATCGTTATACTAGTAAAGGGCCTGACCCACTTTCACGACCTTTTTTATGCGTGGACATTATTCATCAGGCTAGAAAAACGCCCTGACCTACTTGATGCCACGAGTACCCACAACTAGAATCACGGCCTGCTACGACCTAACTATGACTTCCTACGACCTTGTGACGACCATGCTGCGAGTACGAGTCAAGGGCAAACCCGTCAGTGGTCGTGAAGGTGGGACAGGCCCTTAAATGTACAATTGACTTTATGTTTTACAAAACATGTAGTCTAATGTTGGAGCAACCATTAAATGTGGTACAGACTCACTGGAGCATTTCCCACTTTGGCCCTGGCTGACTAACTTGCTCCGTTAGAGTATTGATAGGGATTTGCTCCTACATCAGTAAAACCCTATAGATTACATGCAAATATTACACCAATCAAAGATATAACCCAAGCAGCCAGGCTCATTTGTCTAATATTTAAGAGGTTCTTAAAGCAGCAATTTTTAAATATATCTTTGGTCTAACATATTAATTTACATAATAATTGAAGATTTGGTTTCATTGATCAGCACAGCATGGATTGGGCACCTGAGCCAATTGCTATGATGGAGAAAGTTCTTGGTGAAACCAGATTCCAGTCAGTCCCAACTTTATTCAACGTTGGATTTTGTCAGGATACTTGTACTAAAATTGACCGACATTTACAAATGTAGGAAAATACTTTCTTGAACATGTTCCTAGGTTTTTAAAACAGTAATTGTTCGAGGTTCTTGGGGAATATTAAATTAGTGCAGCAGTGTAGAATGGGTAGCTAACTGAAAGACACTTTGCTGAATGATGTGCTATATTTAATGGACCCAGCTATCAGCCTCGTCTATGCAAATCCAACAGTGGGCAGAAATCCACAACCCTCTGATTGAAATCAGAAAGCTGATACTAGTGTAGTCTTAAGGGGCATGGTCTACAACTCTTATTGTCAGAGTTAATTTTTCCTTTGTTTCTTGCCACAGAAGGCTGTCGAGGCCAAGTGAATGGATATTTTTACAGCAGATAGATAAATTCTAGATTAGCGCGGGTGTCAGGGCTTATGGGGAGAAGCCAGGAGAATAGGGTTAGGAGCGAGAGGTAGCAGAGCCATGATTGAATGGTGGAGTAGATTTGATGGGCCGAATGGCCCACTTCAATCACATGACCTTTATTAGTTTAAATCTTAATTTTTCTTCGGCAGAACTCGGGAATCAAAGTTTCAACTGCATCCAGTTAGATCTCGAGTAACATTAAAAATAAATGGAATCTCTGATCACACATGTGACATTTGCTTGGCCTTTACTAACCTCCATTTTACAATTATTATCAGGTGGAGAGCATTGGTATATTTAGGACACCACTTAAATTTTCATATGTGGCATTTAAAAAAATAATCTCTTAATGATTTGAGGTGATTTTGAGCCTTTTGTGGTTGCTGGTTTTTAAATCATATTTGGACAAAAATGATTTTTTTTTTTGGAGAAATTACTTTGTATAAACTTGTAACATCCTAGGAGGGAAAGCAGGGGAACAGCTACAATACAATTCTTCACTGCCATTTGTCAACCACGTATCACTGAAACATGAAAGGATGATGAGGTAATGTCCAATACCTGAGAACTAACAGGACGAAGCACTGATCTTTTCAGCAATGAGGAAGTCTGACTTGGCAATGAGGAATCGTGGTCTCTCGCCTGCTGAGCGAATCAGGCTCACTGCACTGCAATCAGAAACAAGAAAATAGCCCCACAGTCAAGGATTCCTAGACTCCAACGTGTTTAAATATTACATCTCAGGCTAGGACTTTACTCCTACCTTGGAATGGAGGGTGGTGAGAAGTGACCTTACAGAGGTTGTACAAGACCAAGAGAGAATAGGGTAGATGCACAGTGTCCCTTACTCGGTGTAAGGGAATCAACAACCAGAAGACATAGGTTTAGGTGAGAGGGGAGAGATTTAATAGAAACCTGAGGGACAATTTTTTTATACACAGGTGGGTATATGGAATGAGCTGCTAGAGGAGGTAGTTGAGGGAGGTACTATAACAACATTTAAAAGACCTTTGAACAGGAAAGATTTAGAGGGATATGGGCAGATAGGACTAGCATAGATGGGGCATCTTGGTCGGCATGGGAAAGTTGGGCCTAAGGGCTGTTTCCATGCTGTTTGACTCAGTCAATGCAAGTATCATAAAGTTTTATTTGTTCAGATGGTTGTCAGTGATTACCTGTCATAATCTGCCCCAATTAAGCTGGTTCCATTTACTGCCAGGATCCTGTCCCCGATTCCCAGTCTCCCATCAGAGGCTGCCGGGCTGTCAGGCAGAAGGGTTCTGATGTAAATGCCGGGCGATTTTAAGGTTGTATGCTGCAGATAGATGAGAATACAAGGTCAAAATACACATAGATGTTCTTATTCAACACAAAGAGCTAGATTGGGCTCTTAAGAGCTAGATAGGGATCCTAAAAATAGCGGAGTCAGGGGATATGGGGAGAGGCAGGAACAGGGTACTGATTGGGGATGATCAGCCATGATGACGTTGAATGGCGGTGCTGGCTCGAAGGGCCAAATGGCTCTACTCCTGCACCTATTGTCTATAATTGAAGAAGGGTTCTGACCCTAAAGGTTGCCTATCCATGTTCTCAAGCTGCCTCACCTGCTGAGTTACTCCAGCACTTTGCCTTTTTTTGTCAACCAGCATCTGCAGTTCCATTGTATCCACAAATAGTTGCAGCGCACGTAGTTCATTGCACTCGCTCAAACTCAAGATTGGGAGTGCATAAAATAAGAATCTTAATTGCTAATGTCGCAGGTAGTCTCATCACAAAAGAATTTTTTTAATATTTTATATGGTAAGCAAAATTCATCTAACGATTAAGTAAAATAAACTGATTATAGAGTTTTTTGTCAATATATTCAATTAAATTTCAAACATATCTGCCGTACAAACCGACAGATCATTGCACCATGTTCAAGAAGGAACTGCAGATGCTGGAAAATCGAAGGTAGACAAAAATGCTGGAGGAACTCAGCGGGTGAGGCAGCATCTATGGATATACTTTTTTGGAGGAGGAGCCATCTTGGGGAACGGCTGCTAACCAGCAGCCGTCCGTTTAATCCATTTTTTTCAGTTTTTAGTAAGTCTTGTCTTTCGTTTGTAGGAGAAATGGACTTCTTAATGTGGGGGGAAGGAGGTAACCTTACTTCTAGGTCCCTACCTGGTCGGTGAGGCAGCTTTTTCTCCGGGCTGCCCGTCGACCCGTCCTCGTGGCCTACCAGCGGGCTTGGAGCGCCGTTTCCTGGCGGGGACCGCCCAGCACCTCGGCTTCGGTGGCGGCACAGCGCTGGAGCGCTATCGTGGTGCGGAGCGGGCGATGCCTTGCCTGGGTCGCCGCGCTGGATCGACGCGCTGGAGCTCCGGTGAGATGTGACCGCCGAGATCAACACCTCCGGGCTGCGGGTCTGCGGAGCGGAGCGGGCGGCGCCGACATTAACATCGGGAGCCTGGGAGCTCCAACCCGGTGCGTCCCTGTCGGCTTCGGAAGCCGACAATCCCCTGCTAGGAAGCAGCCGTTCCAGGTGGCCCAGTCGCTGTGAGGACTCTCCCAACGCCGGAGCAACTCCACCCGGCCAGAACGGCCAGGAACATCGGGCCTCCGTAGAGGCAATAGCGGTGGCCTCAAATAGGCCTGACTTCTGGGAGAACTGGGGTTGGGGACTGGACTTTGTGCGTTCCCCCACATTGGTAACCATTGTGGGGGGGATGATTTTTCTGTGTGTAGTTACTATGTTAGTCTGTGTCCAAGATGGCTGTCGGAAGGGAGAGTGTACGCTGGCGCGCTTTAGCTGCCGCTGCTCTCTCTTCACATTGTGTTTTTTGATTTTTTTTGATTTTGTGTCTTTGGAGCGATTTCTATCTTTAATTTGTATATTGATGATGTCCTTATTATTTATTTTTCTCCGACTATATGTTTTTTTCTCTTCTGTTTAATCTTTGTAAGGTGTCCTTGAGATTTGAAAGGCGCCCGAAAATAAAATTTATTATTATTATTATTATGGAGTGAAGGAAATAGGCAACGTTTCGGGCTGAAACCCAGAAGGGTTTCGGCCCGAAACGTTGCCTATTTCCTATTTCGTTGCCTATTTCCTTCGCTCCATAGATGCTGCCTCACCCGAGTTTCTCCAGATCACTGCCTGAGTTTCTCCAGATCATTGCACCATTGATTATAGAGTGATTTTGTGACTATAACAAAACAACTGGTTCTTTAGAACGGATGTTGATGATTCATTAGCTGCTTTTCTTCTCCACTGTCTGACATATTTCAAACATTTTCTGATACAAGGTGGCTTTCCATTTGATCCCAAAGTGGTCTTTTGACATTGAAGTTCTTTTTACAGTTGTCACTTGGGTGGAGGAAGCTGGAAATGGCTAAGACTGACTGTCAGCGACCGATTTACACTCTACCAGCTCACAGTGGCATGGGATCTTTACATCCATCAGAAAGAGCAAATGGGCTTTAACATCTTATCCTGAAGACTGTATCTCTGATGGGCAACATTTCCTCGGTACTGTACTGGAGTGTCAGTCTAAAGTTCTGCATTTAAGGTTCTGGAGTGCGATTTGAACTCTCATTCCAGAGTGAGAACGCTGTTTGCTGAGCGACTGCTGATACTATTGCTGGAGAAAGAATCATTCATCTAACTCACCAGTCCATCGATCAGTCCCATCCCTAAACCAACAGGTCCCCGCGGCAGCTCCACAACATATACGCAACAGAGATCATCATCACCAGAGCTCAGGCTCGAAGACGTTGGAGTCGGTAGATCATATGTCGCTGTTACTCTTCCTGGCAAAAACACAAATGCAGACAGACATTCACTTGGTGCCCTCAACAACTACAGGCCATGTTTATATCCAGTGGGCAGTGGCTTTCTTTGAATCTGGAGAAAATATTCTGAATTCGAATTTTCTCAACCTATCTTTGTAAGAACCAGACAGATTCCTGGGATGTCAGGACTGTTTTATGAAGAAAGGCTGGATAGACTAGGTTTATACTCTCTAGAATTTAGGAGATTGAGAGGGGATCTTATAGAAACTTACAAAATTCTTAAGGGGTTGGACAAGCTAGATGCAGGAAGATTGTTCCCGATGTGGGGAAGTCCAGGACAAGGGGTCACAGCTTAAGGATAAGGGGGAAATCCTTTAAAACCGAGATGAGAAGAACTTTTTTCACACAGAGAGTGGTGAATCTCTGGAACTCTCTGCCACAGAGGGTAGTTGAGGCCAGTTCATTGGCTATATTTAAGAGGGAGTTAGATGTGGCCCTTGTGGCTAAGGGGATCAGAGGGTATGGAGAGAAGGCAGGTATGGGATACTGAGTTGGATGATCAGCCATGATCATATTGAATGGCGGTGCAGGCTCGAAGGGCCGAATGGCCTACTCCTGCACCTAATTTCTATGTTTCGATCTCATCAACAAGATTTAAATCATCTCCCACATCCACAAACAATCCCCATTGTGACAGTCTCTCCAATAATATGTTCCTGATCCATTCAACTTATACAACATCCACCCAACTCACACTTGCCATTCTTGTGCCCAACTGATTTCTCCACCACTTCCTTAATGGCGGATAGATCAGATCTAAAGACCTGGGTGGGCATTCTAGGGTACAAGGCCAATTCTATCTCATTCAACCTTGTGCACAACAGCACTGTGTGGTACAACAAAACCATAACATCTACTCATTCATACTGTGCATGAGCCCACCATAATCTAAGGCAATGTTTTTTTTAAATGCTTATTGGTATTTTCACGATATGCTCAGTTTAATTTTGACTAAACCGTAGACCAAACCACCACACGGGATATTTAGAACTTCCATTTCCCAGGCGGTGCTTCATTCCCTCTGCAATATTGGATATTGTTGAGCATTCTTACAGTTACCTTCTCCCTCGTTGGCTCTGCTTCTGTGGTGGCCGTTTCTCCGTGAGTTTGGTGCAAGCCTACTATCTCCATTTGTCTGTACATGGTCAACATTCAATGGTGTATTTGGAGGAGTTAAGAGGCAGGAAGGGTCAGATGGCTGCACATTTTGCCCAGGGCCTCTGCGCCTCCCCTGGGCAGTCCGTGGATGCAGGTTGTGCTGTTTGTGGCAGGTACTGAAATCACCATTCGATCCACCGACCCAAGCAGTGCTCAACCTAGTTCCATCTATTTCTGCATCAAAATTATTACTGAGGTGATTGTTTTGGCCTGATTGTTGATCTAATATCTTGAGATTGGAAAATGTGGCTAAGTTGTCCGATGAAAACTCATGACAATTGTAGTAAACTGGAGATTCAGCCTGGAAAACACACAGTGGAAGAAATAAACCCATAGTTAGAGTAATCCACACAAATTCCTGAAAGGACACAAGAATGCAACCATCTTGATAGCTCTAATCCAAACAGATGAAGAAAAGTATTGGTGTTTTTAGCTCATTTCAAAAGCAGTCCAAACAACTGGAGAGCTAAGTACAAAAGGCAATTATTCCAGTTATGTGTAACCCACTATTTGACAAAAAAGATTGTTATGGTCATTCAAAATGAGAATTGTTTATCCAAGAACTACTCTATGCATGACCAGTTCTGATTTTCTCAGCTTTTTTTTTATCTCTTACTTTGATTACAAATATGATTAGGCACTTTATAAGGTCAATTAGGTTCATTAAATTACATAGGTTTGGTTCAAAACACAAAGCAGTATTTCATTTCCTGTTATCCAGAATGGAGATGAGGAGGAATTTCTTTAGCCAGAGGGTGGTGAATCTGTGGAATTCATTGCCACAGATGGCTGTGGAGGCCAAGACATTGGGTATATTTAAAGCAGAGAATGATTAGTAAGGCTGTCACAGATTATGGGGAGAAGGCAGGAGAATGGGATTGAGAGGGAAAATAGATCAGCCATGATTGAATGCTGGAGTAGACTTGATGGGCAGAATGGTCTAATTCTGCTCCTATGTCTTATGGTCATGTTCATATTTAGTGCTGATCTGTGTAGGAGTAAAACATCTTATGAGCAGGCGAATGATCATCCTTGTTGCTAGGCAGTGTATGTTTCTAGGGCAAAAAAAAAAAATCACTGGATAAATTGTTGTATCAAGCACCGCAATTAGATGAGTGTTGTCCATTTTTAAAAAAAAATAAAAAATAATAGGTGGCTATAAACACCGCCTGGTTTACTTGCCCAATTAAACAGCAATATGGAAAGGAACGCAAGGATGCTGCATTGGTATTGAGTTTGGGATACTGTTACTGAGGAAGCAGCAGAGCAGTAACCAAGCACGAGGGAAAGCAGCACAGGACAAGCTAGTCAACGTCAGGTTGTGGAGCTATAGAGATTGTTCCAAGTACAAATGCCTGACACCAGACCCCTGAGACAGGCACTCTGCTCTGAGCTCTGGTGGCATGGGACCGGTGCCTGCATTGTCACATGTTAGTCTTTGTGCTGATGTGTATCACTTAACCTTTCACTGTCCTAAATTCCATCTGTCGCTTGTCTATCCATTTAGCTGGCCTATGTTTCCTTGCAATCCCATACTATCTTCCTTACAGTTGGGCAATGTGTGTGAATACAAGAGAGTATCATACAGTGTAATCATTGTAGATGATAGCTACACGTTTGTCCTTTGGGCAACACTCTACCTGTAGTTCCTTGCTTATAGAACATCCATTGTTTGACTGGAACTTGGTGCGCAGACTCCAAAGAAAGTGGCGTATATACAACAGGTGCCTGTACAAGTTGTCCTCCACAGTCTCTGCATCCAGATCCACCTTAAAATTACTGGTGGGCAGCACCAGAGGAGGATACCTATGAAAACTCAGCAGAATGTCCTCTGTGGAGAAGAAAATATATGGGAGTTTGTCACAAATCTGATCTTATAGAGGTGTACAAGGTGTATGTACAGGTGTGATATAGAGGTGAGAGGAATAAGGAACGGGTAAACACACAAGCCCAGAGTAGGGGAATCGAGAACCAGAAGACATAGGTTTAAAGTGAGGGGGGGGAGGGGGAGGGGGCTGAGATTTAACGGTAACCTGCGGGGAGCATTTTACACACAAATGGTGGTGGGTGTAAGGAACAAGCTGCCGGAGGAGGTAGCTGAGGCAGGTACATGGATAGGGTAGGTTTGGAGGGATTTGGGACAAATGCAGGTAGGTGGGGTTTGTGTAGATGGGGCATGTTGGTCAGTGTGGGCAGTAGGCCAAAGGGCCTGTTTCCATGCTGTATGAATCTATGAAGAGGGGTGGGCGTGAACATAATTTCTATATTGGTTTTCAAGATATGGACATCTCAGCCAGGCTGGTGTTTATCCCTAATCTCCCTATAGACCTTTGTGCATGATATACACAATTTCTTCCAGAGACTCGATCTATTTTCCTTTTAACCTCCTCTTACAGTGTTCGGGAAATGGCCCAATGTGTCTTGGCCAAGCTGGTGGAAAATGACAGAGGGTCCAGAATTTATGGACACTGAATGAAGGAATTTGACAAAAGAACAAAAACAATAAAAGTGTTTCATTCAACGTGTGTTTAAAGTCTTGGATAGCTAGCTAGACTGCACTCAAACAAAGCCAGCACAATCATGGGTTGAATACTCCTCCTGTTGATCTGAGATTATGCAAGTACTGATCTATTTCAATAAAATGAATTTGAACAGAAATTCCTTTTGGAAAAAATCTATGAAACAAACCCTAAGAACTACGAGGTGATTTTGAAGTGATATTTACCACTAATGCACCAACGTATACATACTTGGCTAATAAAAAAAAAACAATTATTTAATTCAATTCTATTCAATCAGTACTGTAATTCTAAAAATCATTATCAACAAACACGTTTGGTAACAAGGTCGGGGTTAAAGGAGAAAGAGATAGCAGACAGTGATACAGTCATACAACTGTGCTATAAAATGCTTCTTACAGTAGTGAGGTTCACATTAGTTCTGGGAACAAATATAAACCAGACTGCTCCTCATTGCAACTTGACCTGGCACCATCTGAACCTGGAATGCTCCATAACAAATATCATCATTACAGACTGGTGGGTGCCAATTGTGATCTACATTGTGCAAATGGGAAAGGTGAGTAATGTCAGGAGTCACAGGGACTTACTGAAACCGACTAGGTGTAAGTGCACAAAGCCAGCATCAGGACTCTACACAGAGCTTCACTTCACTTCATATATTTTTATGAGCTAACAGGAGCAATAGATCAACATTCCAATCACTGGTCTCAGTTAGACACATAGTGTTGGAGTAACTCAGCGGGTCAGGAAGGATGATGACTTTTTGGATTGAAACCTTTCAGTGTGAAGAAGGGTTCCGACCTGAAATGTCACCTATCCTTTTTCTCCAGAGATGCTGCCAGACCCGCCCGAGTTATTCCAGCACTTTGTATATATCTTCGGTATAAACCAGCATCTGCATTTCTTTCCAACACACACTCCTCTCAGTTAAACAGGCTTGGGAATAGTCAGTCTATGGCCAGAATATCACTGGGTACACCAGCTACAGTAGACGTACTGCTGGGAAACAAGGAATCCTTCTTTTCATTTGCTTTTAAAAGTGTGCAAACATCCATTCCTTTCAGTGGAAGCAAACTATAATTTTGTACTGTGGCAACGGTAAATATTTCTGTGTGTCTATGGGTCAAACAAATCTCTGAAATGTGACTTTTTCTAATTAGCAGCACAGTTTATGCTTCTTTACAAAAACTTGAATCTTACCTGTTTTGTGCAATGTTTCCCCCTCTTCAGCACTTGTTTGTAATGCTGCTGCAGGGTCCACACCAGGTGCCACTTGGTGGTGTGTTAGTATGTGAAGGAGTTGTGATGGGGTTAAGGCATGGAACTCTCTCTGGAGACTACTCAAGCTGCACTGTAACAAGATGTGGCAAAGAATAAATGAACACACAGAGACTGTTGCTCAACACAGAGAGAGGGCGCTTGGGATAGTGGTTACTATCCTAGTATTACCGATAGTCATTATAATAATCTCTCCTGATAGCTCTGCATTGTTGCATTAACTTTATTCCCGCCTGGGAATATCTAAAAAAATCTTTGGAGGCTGGATGCACATCGGAATACGAGCTTGTAAAAGTCATATTTAACAAAAAGTCCAAACTAAAACATACGTTTATTCAATGGGAAACTGATACTAATGTAAGAATAAGCAAACTCCCTTCCGAAAGTTACAGAATTGTTCTCGATTAAGGTAATTTGGCGCATCAAACCTGTGCTTTGTCTTTGGAGAGTAATCCAGTGCTCTCCCTACCCCCCCTCCCCTCCCCCAACAATCTATCTGAAAAATGGTCCTGACAGAAACGTCACCAATTCATGTCCTTGAGATACTGCCCTACCTGCTGAGTTACTCCAGCACTCGGTGTCTTACAAGAGTAAGTCCGCTGATTGATTCCATTACCTGCATGAGAATAGAGGCCGGTATAGCCAGAAGCTTTATAGCACTGCTGAATTTGGAAAAAAATTCATCTGCGATGTTCCCCATTCCTTCATTTTGTATCCAGTCCAACAACAGGCGGAGACTGCCTTGCATCTGTTCCCCTTTTGACCAGTGGAAAAAACGGTGCCTTGAACCTGTGCAATGAAGAAACAAAGATAGATAATCGATTGTTACCTCTGGAGCCTCGCACTTTAACTGTATATTCCATGCATAAGTACAGTGAAATGGAATGTTTGTCTACTAAGCCTCCAGTGACAACATTATGGCAGAAATCACCTGGAAAGACTTGCAGAATTACATTATCTCACTCATGCCGATCTTCTACAATCTCATGGGGCAACCTTCTGATACATACAAGAGAATTTCCATTTTCCACACTGTTCATTTTAAAACTAGCCTGAAAAATATTGAGAGAATGAAGAGAATTTTACCCACCAGTATTAGGTGGTGTGGCTTTAAAATTGCTAATCTGACATGGAGGAAGAATTGAGGGAAGACTCAAAAAAGTATTTCCTATTTAGTAAAGGGATGTGAACATTTTTGATAACATGTTTTCATAATTATACGGTATATCCTAATAGAGGTATACACATCAATGTCTGAAAGTAATAAAGTCATTCTCAATTATCTGCAGCAGAATACAACAACACAAATCAACAATGCTTCTATTTAGTACAAGGAAAATCTAAAGAGAAAATGATCTGAGATGTTATGAATTCCCTTTCACTGAACTCAGTTGGCCAACTACACTTTTGCATATTGCAACATCAGTCCCAGCAGTTCTGAAACCCATCCAAAAATTCACAGATACCTCAATAACCTACAGGTAAGTTTTGATTTTTTTTAAATTATATCCCTTTACCAAATGATTACACCTCAAGTGCAAATCATTGAACGGCAAATGTAATTAACATAAGGTAGTTCAGCTGCCAGTTTTCAGCAAGGTTTAGTTTGGTGCAGTTCTCAGATTGAACTAATTAGCTGTTTTAGTTCTGAATCCATTTATAAGAAGATATTGAAGATTATTCAGGGTGGGGAAATGGGTATTTTCAGCTCAGCATTTAAGTGAAGAATGAGCTGAAAATAGTCTTAGGGTCATTGTCACTGGAAGCTTGGCCATTTGACCAACTTCAGCCATAATCAGAGATAATGTTCCATCACCTCTAACCAGAGCTTAAAACCAGACCAGTGCATTTCTTCACATTGCTTCAAATTTCCTATTCTGCTCACCATATAACATGCACATACAAGTTGAAATAAATAAACGTTGAATGTTCTGATACCATTGATCACATCTTTTTTGATTTTGACATATTTTTCCATAGGCAGCTGTTTATAATGTCCATGGATATTATAAAACTACAGTAGGGATTTGTCACTATTTTATTTTCCTATATAAATTCCCACAGCCCAGAGGATTGTCCCCCCTCCCTCTCCTCTGTGGACTAGTCTCAACACATTGTTGTGATGGTGCAAACGCACGACGACGCTACTTATTAAAGTAAGCCCATTGCAGGAGGGGATTTGGATTATATAAACCATTACAAATCGATTCCAATTCTGTCTTCACCAACAGCCTTGCACGTATTTCTCAGCAGGTGTCACGAAGTACAGTCATAATCTCCAGCAATATTTTTTTCTCTCCTCTTCCCCCCCAGGAAATGCTGAAGCTAACATTAGCACAATGATCCAAATGATTAATTAGGAACTGCTGAACTGATGCAGGGTGAGTATCCAACCCAAGACTTTCCTAGTTGGCGTGGTTTAGTCTACATTGTACAGCCCAATTTATCAGCTAAATCCCCGGGGCAACTGAAATTAATATTGCAGATAAATTATCAGATACAAGTTAAAAGCTGTGAACATTTTATTCTTTTCGGTCCCAAATTCCTCATATTGCCTTATGTCACAGGAAGCCACTAAGCCCATCGAGTCGAGGCCAACGTTCAGCTCTCAGACTTATTTCCTCGAAACCTAACCTCCATCACATGCTGTCCCAATGCTGACACCCAGCTACACCTGGGGTAATTTACAGTCGGCAAATTAATGTACCTGCGTGAGTTTGGGCGGTGGGGGTAAACTGGAGGAAACCCGCAGGTACTAAATCATATGTTTCATAGGTTTAAATAAAAAACATCTCACCAACAACATTATCAGGAGAGACGAAACACAGAAGCTCTTTTCTCTAGAAATGAATGACTAATAAGTGACCTGTGACAGGTCATTAAAATTATGAATGTGTTCAAACTGGTAGATATGGAGCTATTTCCACTTGTGCAGTAATTCAGGGGTCATCAATTTCAAGTAGTCACTAAAATGGATATTTTGTAAGGCAGGGATAGATAGATTCTTGATTAGTTAGGGTGTCAAGGGTTATGGGGAGAAGGCAGGAGAATGGGGTTAGGAGGGAGAGATAGATCAGCCATGGCAGAGTAGACTTGATGGGGCGAATGGCCCAATTCTGCTCCTATCACTTATGACCTTATGATATCATGTCTACAAAGCCATTAATGGGCTTGCCCCCACCTACATCAAAAGTCTGCTTACCCACCACACCACCTCCAGGTCCCTCAGATCGGCCGACTTGAACTTGAACTTGGACTTGAACGGTTACTGAATATCCCGCGGTCTAGGCATAAGCTCAGGGCGACCGTACCTTTGCGGTTGCAGCTCCTAGACTGTGGAACAACATCCCTCTTCCCATCAGAACTGCCCCCTCCATCGACTCTTTTAAGTCGAGACTTAAAACACATCTTTACTCTCAAGCCTTTCTTGACGTCCTCTGAGGGAGGGCTATATGTATGTATTTATGTATGAACTTAATCTATGAACCAATGTTGTATAACATTAGTACCTCCACCAATGTAAAGCACTTTGTTCAACGAGATTTGTTTTTTAAATGTGCTATAGAAATAAAAGTGACGACTTGACAAGGAATTCAATAATGAAAACATGAAGTTTGCCATCACATGGAACGGTTCAGGTGAAGCCAGGTATACGTACAAGAGGGAAATGAATAATAGGATGATGACGTGCATTGAGATGGAATAAGATGACAGGAATCTACTGAGACTATGGATCCCACACAGACTTTTGTTGCCGTAAGGCATGTTTCTGTGAAGGTCCATTTAATTTGTTTTGAAAGTTTCCTTGTTAAACTTACCCCTGTCCATCAGCAGATTGAAGAGGGAGGCATTGGAGAAAAAGAAAAGGTAAGCAAACATTTGTGTTGTGATTTCTGGGTGAATCTCATACTGGTGGAGGAGGTCCAGGGTGGTCTTGTATATCTGCATGATGTTACGAACTGCCTCTGGGACAGGAGACACATTCATCCAGGAATGTCCCCTCTCCGTCTGGAAGGGATTGCAGTCCAAGAAGGCAGGAAGTGCAACGTACAGCGACTGTAAAGCAAAAAGTAATGATATCAGTTTTGTTGAAGCCCAACATAAGCTGCTGGGTGCAAAATCTACACACAGGAAATCTGGTGTACAACAAAAAAGATGCAAGGTCACGGTGCTGGAGTAACACAGCAGGTCAGGCAACATCTCTGGGGAACATGGATAGATGAAGTTTTGGATCGGGACCATTCTTCCCAAGACCCAACCGGAAACATCTCCCATCCATGTTCTCCAGAGATGTTGACTGATCCGCCGAGTTACTCCAGCACTTTGTCTAGTTTTCTGAGTACAAATGATGCCTCATCAATATTCGAGTGGTAACCTGCAGCCGTGACTGTATAAAGCACTTTTATATGGTAAGCAGCAAATGACAATAGACAATAGGTGCAGGAGTAGGCCATTCGGCCCTTCGAGCCAGCACCGCCATTCAATGTGATCATGGCTGATCATCCCCAATCAGTATCCCGTTCCTGCCTTCTCCCCATATCCCTGACTCTGCTATCTTTAAGAGCCCTATCTAGCCCTATTGAGACCAAAGTTGGATGCTAAAACCAGACTCTCAACTGGCACAACCTATTGTTACCCTATCACCCTTAATCTCAGTGTTAGAATTCACTGTAGACAATATTAGCAGGTGAGGACATCAACTCATTTAAAGGATAATACCTGTATTAGAGAGTCTAGCAGAGGAAACCCCATAGAACTTTTTGAACATTTGTCCACTATTAATGGCAATAACAATTTCTAAATTATGGGCTCCATATCATTTGTCCTATAGTCATAAAACTCTTGTATATTAGAGCACTCATTTCAGAACGGATGCATATTTTATTTTATAGGCAACATTTATCATCAGAATGATTTACCATGTATTTCAATACCTAATGCCATACAATATATCTATGTTCAAAACGAAAATGAACCACAAAATATGATGATTTGGCATTGTATATTGCTTCAGTTATCACTGTAAAACAGAAAATCTGTGGGGTTTTTTCAGTTTACACACTAAAATGAACAGATGTCGTCCAACCTTCAGTGTCCAATTGCAGAATAATCTGGCCAAGCGTAGATTAACGCTACATATTACCTTGGCCTGCACAATGTCAGAGCCATGGTGAATAGATCTACCTGAAGGATAAAAGGAGTAGTTCCACTTCTGCACAGAAATTTGCTGCTGAATTTATCTCTTATGAGTGTCAGCACACAGCAAAGGGGCAACCCATTTTGAAATCGCTATTAAATTGTCCTGGATTGACAAAAGTGCTGGAGAAACTCAGCGGGTGCAACAGTATCTATGCAGCGAAGGAAATAGGTCAAAACCCTTCCTATTCTTTTAACTTTTCTATTGCGATCACCATCGCAATAAATTGCCTATTTATTTTTCTGAAGGTTTGATGATGAAATTATATTTCCATTTGTGAAAGAAGCCAAAACTAAGGGCAAAATCTAATAAACCCAGTCAGTCATTCTGGAGAATGTCTTTACCCAGAGATTGAAATAAAGACAGAAATATTGTAAATATTCACTAGGTCAGTACGTTTCTACAGAGAAAGAAACTGAGTGTGTGTGTTCCAGATTGAAGACCTTTCATCAGACCTGAAGCGTTACCTTTGTTTACTTTTTCTCCATAGATGCCATATGATCTGTCAAGTATCTACAGCATGTTCTATTTTATGTTATATTTAAACATATGGCATGAGATGACTCGTATAAGCAGCTCATGATGAACCTCACACTCATCTGCCTACCCTGCATGGTTTCCAACAGACGTTAACATTGCCTCCACTACCTGACTTCCCAAAACGGTTTGCTTGAGATGTACCAAAACTGACTAGAAGTGCATCGTACATCAAATTTCAGTCTAAACGCAAGTTCTACAGAGGCCAATTTTGTAACCAATATCTCAACCTGTTAATTGATAAAAAGGTGCATTTATCATCTAAACTAACCTTTGTGATGTAGTACACACATTGCTGGAATGAATGCATGATCAATTCTTCCAAAATAGTCATAACTTCTTCATTGAGTGAAATTGTGGATGAGAGCAATGATTCTTTGGAACCTAAAATTTAAAAAAAACAATTGATTAAGATTCAGTAGTAACTGGAAAGTATGTATTCCACTAAATTTGATTACTTTGTATATCCCTATATCCCTATATCCATGAGCTCAACGGATAGGACTTGTGTGTCCACACGTATCAAATACACAAATGAAGCAGGCCTCAAATATAGCGGCAGGTCACAACTAAAATATTACGGATGACGTCAGCATTAAATAACAGCCCGTGAGTCTGGGTCTGGGAACAAGGAGTTAGACTATTCCATCTTCTTCAAGATTATTCATGATTGTCAAAATCAACTCCTTCTCCCCATTCTGTTGTTGTTTGTTGTTTTTTTTGTTATTAGGATTGCAGGAGTAGGCCATTCGGCCCTTCGAGCCTGCACGCCATTCAATATGTCATGGCTACATCCAACTCAGTATCCCGTACCTGCCTTCTCTCCATACCCTCTGATCCCCTTAGCCACAAGGGCCACATCTAACTCCCTCTTAAATATAGCCAAGTTGAACTATGCCTCAACTATCGACAGCTCTGTGGCAGAGAGTTCCAGAGATAAACACCACTCATGTGTGAAAAAAAAAGTTCTTCTCATCTCATTTTTAAGGATTTCCCCCTTATCCTTAAGCTGTTTCCCCTTGTCCTGGACTTCCCCAACATCGGGAGCAATCTTCCTGCATCTAGCCTGTCCAACCCCTTAAGAATTTTGTAAGTTTCTATAAGATCCCCTCTCAATCTCCTAAATTCTAGAGAGTATAAACCAAGTCTATCCAGTCTTTCTTCATAAGACAGTCCTGACATCCCATGAATCAGTCTGGTGAACCGTCTCTGCACTCCCTCTATGGCAATAATGTCCTTCCTCAGAATTTGGAGACCAAAATAGTACGCAATATTCCAATTGTGGATCTCACCAATGATTCTTTGTACACCTGCATTTAAAAAAACCTCCCTGATTCCTAGTAACTCAAAGTCCTGTTTGCAATGAAAGCTAACATACCATTCGCTTTCTTTATATCCCTATATCCATGCCTACCTTCAATGGGACTGTATGTCCACACGTACCCAGGTCTCGCTGCATCTCCCCCTTTCCCAATCGGCCACCATAGATAATAGCTGCTTGCCCAAATAAATGGCAGGTCACAACTAAATCCACATGACGTACTGCATCTTAAAAATTTGCCCACTCACCCTGGGCCTGGGATCCAAGGACCTTGACGTCTCCTAGCATCTTCCTCACAGCTATTCATGTCCCCAGCTTAGTCCCCATTCCTTTCCACAGCCAGCATAGACTCTAGGATCTCCCTTCAACAGCCGTCACAGATAAACCCCAGGTGTTGTTACGATGCACTAGCATAATCAAGGACGAGTCACATCCCAGTCACTCTCTATTCTCCCCTCTCCTGTCAGATTCAGGGACAATTTCTTCCCAACTGTTAACAGGCAACTGAACCGTCCTATCACCAACTAGAGAGCGTTCTTGACCTACCATCTACCTTATTGGAGACCCTTGGACCAACATCAATCAGATTTTACTGGACTGTATCTTCCACTAAACATTATTCCCTTTATCCTGTATGTGTACACTGTGGACGATTGTAATCATGTATAGTATGTTCACTGACTGGATAACATACAACAAAAAGTTTTTCACAAATAGCTGGAGTACCTCAGCGGGACAGGCAGGATCTCTGGAGAGAAGGAATGAGTGACGTTTCGGGTCGAGACCCTTCTTCCGAAACGTCACCCATTCCTTCTTTCCAGAGATGCTGCCTGTCCCGCTGAGTTACTCCAGCTTCTTGTGTTTATCTTTGGTATACACCAGCATTTGCAGTTCCTTCTTACACAAAAAGCTTTTCACTTTATCTTGGTACAGTGAGATAATAATCTAAACTATTCCCATTAAGAATGTAGAGTTGATGTTCTGGGAGATCAAATGGGTTAAAAGAGCTTTGTCCATCTGGTCCAAACATTGCCATTTCTCTGAATTCCTTATGAATCTCTCCAACTGGTCTTTTCCCATCCCAAATGCTATACCACGTGTCGCTGTAGGTATTTTTGGAGACATTTGGATACACGGATATTTAACAACAGTTCCGAGCTTTACAGGGAAACAAAAAATGTTTTCACAGTAAAACGATGTCACAGAGGGGAAAAAAAAAGTTTCCATTGATTTTGTTTTGATGGTCAATATGATGTTTTTTTTGCAGCTTTCCCTGGCAAATGAAGAGTTTCTAGAAATAGCAGGCTGGAAACTCCAGTTAGGAAACCAAACCAGTTACCTTCTTCAAACAAAACTCTCTAGTAAACCAGACATTAAATGCACATCAATGCACATCAAAGTATAAAACAGCGATTATGATGCGAACATTTTTTATGTTCATAAGTTCTTGGAGCAGAATTAGGCCATTCGGCCCATCAAGTCTACTCCTCCATTCAATCATGGCTGATCTATCTCTCCCTCAACCCCATTCTTCTGCCTTTGCCCCATAGCCCCCGACACCCCGACTAATCAAGAATCTGTCAATCTTTGCCGTAAGCTTTTTGTGAAAATAGCTGGCATCTTCTGCTGATTATATAAATGAGATCCTGGTTGAATGGGTACTGATTTGCCGTTGCAGTATTAGATCATTCCAATATTTTAACAACGCTGATCATACATTTTTGACATACTATATAACATCAGATGTTTGAATGGTAAGAACTGAAATACTGTCAAAGCAAAATACATTTAAAGTCAGTTTACTTGAAGCCTGTCGCATCTTACAATTCATTAGCATTAGCCTTTTTATTTGCTTCTCTCTCTGTTTGGCTTGTAAGTGTAAAGGGACCTGAATTGCAATCCATTTCAATTTACAAAATTGCCCATAAATACCACTCATGCCGTATATCTCTCTTTATGCATGAATGAAATGGGAAGCATAAATGTCAACAGTGTTTCTCTGTTACTGAGTACGACATCTCAGGTCAGTGGAGGATATTTTGTGCACATGATTATTTATTAGTACTATTCATTTGTAGTGCTAATTGCATCAAATCTAACCCATCTCATTTCACTGACATTTTAATTCAATCTAAATCTGAAAACAAAAATCACAAGACCATTTAATGATGAGTTAATTAAATCTACGATAAATTCAAGAATCGCAGCATTTCTAAAGAATGGATATACAAAAGGTCTGTCACATCCAATGCTTTGTTTAATCATAGAGTACAGTGGGGTGGGAGATTGCAACCTTCACGTGGTCCGCCCTGTTTCGACGAATGCAATCAACCTGGCGTGCACAATCAAATAAGATCAAATAGAACAAGTTGTCCTACAACTTTAGGCTGTGCACGCCATACGCAAGAAGAAGAGTACAGTCATACCAACCAACCAGTCCCATCTACACTAATCTTACCTGCCTATGTTTGGCCTATATCCCTCTAAACCTAACCTATCCATGTACCCGTCTAAATGTTTGGTAAACATAGTGATAGTACCTGCCTCAACTACCTCCTCCGGCAGCTCATTTCATACATCCACCACCCTTAGCGTAAATAAGTTCCTATTAAATTTCCCCCCCTCATTTTAAACCCATGTCTTCTGGTTCTCAATTCTCCTAGTTTTGACAATCAATTTTTTTAAATGAAAAACTTTTAAATTCCTAAAATCAGTAAGCATAAATGGACATAGTTACTTGGACTGTAGATATCATTCAGAACAACTAAAATTCAGATATCATTAAAATTTTCTACGTTCTAAAATCCCCGAGCATTGTACTATATTTTGATTCTTAATTAACTAAAAGAAAACACAACTCAGTGAACTAACTTTATGTTGTTCATAGTTCTTCAACGTCGCACATATTTCCTCATATCAACAGCATATACACTGAATTTATTGCAATGGAACAGCAGAGGTCTCAGTAAATTTCTCTGTAGAAGCACTCAATCGTAACCTGAGAAAATTAGTGCCCCAATCTTTAAGATGAGTAGCTGTTCCGATATCATTGCTTCTTTCATATTAGTTTGATTGTGGAGTGCCTCTGAGATAGATTGTTAGAGCAGCTTGTAATGGAGCCTACCAGGGAGAAGCAATTCTTCATTTTTGTTGAATGTTGCGATAATCAAGCAGGAGAAATGTATACTTGGCAAACTCTAACTAATCTGTGTTATATAAAAGGGCTTTGGTTAAAACCCGTCGCAAATAATATCATCACGTAACTAATGTAGAAACATAGAAACATAGAAATTAGGTGCAGGAGTAGGCCATTCGGCCCTTCGAGCCTGACCGCTATTTAATATGATCATGGCTGATCATCCAACTCAGTATCCCGTACCTGCCTTCTCTCCATACCCTCTGATCCCCTTGGCCACAAGGGCCACATAACTCCCTCTTAAATATAGCCAAGCCCTTGCTACCTGTGGCAGAGAGTTCCAGAGCACTCTCTGTGTGAAAAAAGCTCTCCTCGTCTCGGTTTTAAAGGATTTCCCCCTTATCCTTAAGCTGTGACCCCTTGTCCTGGACTTCCCTAACATCGGGAACAATCTTCCTGCATCCAGCCTGTCCAACCCCTTAAGAATATTCATTGGTACTGACCTCATTATCAGAGTCTTAGCTCAAAGTGTCTTGCTAAGATTATACACTGCAAGCCCATGTTACCTGTGGACGGCAGGCTTCACCATGGTGAATAGAGGGAGAACATTCCAGAAACATTTATAGTTACTTCTTAGATAGACACAAAAAGCTGCAGTAACTCAGCAGGACCAGCAGCATCTCTGGAGAAGGAATGGGTGACGTTTTGGGTCGAGACCCTTCTTCAGACTGGTTAGGGATAAGGGAAACAAGAGCTATGGACGATGATGTGGAGAGATAAAGAACAATGAATTTTTGAATGCAAAAATGTTTGATATGCAAAAAAGTAATGATGCTAAGGGGAACAGGCCATTGTTAGCTCGTAGGGTGAAAAAGAGAAGCTTGTGCGATTTGGGTAGGGGAGGGATAGAGAGAGAGAGAGGGAATGCCGGGGCTACCTGAAGTGAGAGAAGTCAATATTCATACCACTGTGTTGTAAGCTGCCCAAGCAAAATATGATATGCTGTTCCTCCAATTTACTTCTTGTCTGTCTTGCACCATACTCGATTCCCATCTTTGACGAAACTCTTGGCCACCTTTCTGAATATCTTTTTTTTAGTTCAATACCTTCTTTCTCCGAATGCACCTTCGGATATTTTGCTACAGTCAAATTGTAACTAAACCATCTTTTTTAGAGACAATGCATACAAACAAACTCATAGAGAGAAACTCGGATGAACCCGGCTTTTTGCTGTCTGTTAATGTTCGTATGTCCCCAAACCTTTCAAAATATTTCTATCATACGCGTTAAAGTGCCATCCAACATTTCAATGTTTCCAAGTGCAGGAAACACTTCATCATATTTTTCTCACTGCGTTAGCCCCAGTAATTATCAACACCCAAATCTACAATAAAAACCTATATCTTTCATTTAAGAAACACTGCAAAGGCAATTGGAAATATAAATGGATTTGTCGATTCTTGTCTTCTGCATTCAACCAATGTTTTATGTTATATGTTCATTACAGCCAATTCTGCCTGTTGAAAGCTCAACAATTGTTCATCCCTACTTTTAACAAAACAATGCAATGCTAGTAAAAATCTCATGTGATTGCTTTTCATAATAAGACACAGTTCACCATTAACACAATGCTCTTTTTGTAGATATAAGGTGCTGAAATGCATGTAAATTAAATATTGCTGACCTCAACCTTTTGATGTATAAATGCTCACTTTAGAACCTAGTTTTCATACATCTCTGCATATCACTGCTATTAGCTTAACTTCTCATTGCTATTTGCAGAAAAAGTACCTTGTGCTTTCAGATCCTCAAATCCCTGTATATATCCTGGAACCTTCTGCTGGATGAAGTAAAGCAGCTCAATGGAATTGGACATCCAGAAGAAAATATGTTGCAGGTCTGGAACCAGGTCTGTAATTCTGACCAGAGGTTGCGAAAATGTATCCTGTCTGGAGTTTGGTGGGAGCAGGATGTAGAAACAACAGTGCAACAATAATTAATATTGAAGAAAGAACTGCAGATGCTGGAAAAATAATTAATAGGTCATTTTGATCCCAACATATGAAAGACAAAGCAGATGAGACCAAGATACTGCAAGTGGCAGAATGAAGAAAGAAGGAACTGCAGATGCTGGTTCACAAATAAGAGACACAAAGACCATAGATAGGTGACAAGTGATAAAGGAGATCAAATATGCAATGCCTATTCATCACAATAATGGACAATTATTCTCATGCCTTCAAGAGAATTGGAAAGACATGAATCAACAGAATGTATTTCCAGAGATACACAATGTTGGAATCTGGAGTGACAAACAATCTAATGAAAGCAGTCAGTGGATCGAACAGCATCTAAGGAACACTTGGCTGGTAAGGAATGGTTGATGTTTAGGGTAGATACCTTGCACCTGAAGAGCCAACTGTTCCTTTCCATCCAGGGATGCTGCTTGACCCGCTGAGATCCTCCAGCAGATTGTTTGATAGGGTACTTCCAGGATGTACTGTGATTTGGTGGTTTAGTTTAGTTGAGTTTAGTTAAGTTTAGTTTAGAGATACAGCATGGGTACAGGCCGTGGCCACCAGCAATCCCACCCATAGTCAGGATCAAACCTGGGTCTCTGGCGCTGTGAGGCAGCAACTCGACCGCTGCACCACTGTGCCGCCCGGAGATGTTGAATCTATAGTGGGAATTTATACTATTTTGTAGCCAGGGCCCAAATTGGTCTATCCTGGTTTGCTGAGATGATGATTACGCTGGATTTGGCAGCAATTATAATTTCTAATTAAATAACAATCAATAATAAGCGAGAGGTTATCACATGCAGGCACTCCATTGGGAATCTATTTTTATGAACTAATGAAGCAGCTAAGATTAAAGACTCTGGCTAAACCACTCTCAACAACGCAGTCTCATTCATCTAATTCTCTCTTTCATTATCCCTGTGGCCCCAGAACCTACTCTCCCTCATCTACCCATCAACTCCCATTTGATTCATTTTGCCAGTTAACTGCACCCAGGGCTAATTTACAAGTCAATTAGTCTATCAGCATGACTTTCGGGTGCAGGCAGACAAAAGGATAGTGGTAACCTGTGACTTTATCTTCAGAAAATTGGCAGAGTGGCACAGCGATAGGGTTACTGCCTTACAGCGCCAGAGACACAGTTACGATCCCGACTATGGGTGCTGTCCATACGGAGTTTGCACGTTCTCCCCATGACTGCGTTTTCTCCCGGTGCTTCATTTTCTTCCCATCTCCAAAGATGTGCTGATTTGTAGGTTAAGTGGCTTCTTTAAATTGTCCCTAGTGTGTAGGATAGAACTAGTGCATGGATAATCGCTGGTCGGCATAGATTCGCCTATTTCCTTGCTGTATCTCTAAAAGTAAACTAAAAATAACTAATTAAAAGTAAAATAGTATTAAACGTTCACTCCAATTCACATCAAAGGGTGTTTTTGCTAAACTTAACGTGAAAAAGTACATAATTCTTGTCATAAACCATAGTCATCTTTTGGCATTGCACAAGACATTTTTGAGGGATAGTTCCCTTTGCATTGGTAAGAATCAGAAGAACATTTGAATAATATTAATCTAATGATGACAGGAAAAGTGTCAGATTTCATCCATTTAAACCTAAATGTTGTGTTGTAAATAATTTACATCATTATTATTGTCACTGGGAGAATCTACAGACTGCAGACTGATCAGTTTGAGGAAGTGTCTTGACCCGAAACATCACCCATTCCTTCTCTCCAGTGGTGCTGCCTGTCCCGCTGAGTTGCTCCAGCATTTTGTGCAGGAGTAACCCAGACTGCACACAGACACCGCCCAAAGTCAGGATTGAACCTGGGTACCTGGAGCTGTGAGGCATCATTTTGCCATTCCACACGCAGGGTAGGGCAGGTCCTATCTCAAAGCGACATTACAATCGTAGTCAAAATGTACCTTTAATAAATCGATCTGAATGATAAATAGACATTGGGTTTAAGTAATTCAATTCCTATTCCACTGAAAATTAGATCTGAATATTTTAAGAAAAGTAATTAATTTTTTTGGGTTGCTTAATGACCCAAAAGTTTAGCTGCAGAAAATGAAAAGTGGAATTTTATCTGAAAGTTGTTTCCAACTCATATGAAGGAGTGACCTAACCGACAGGTTTTTCCTACAACTTAAATTGAAAAAAATACATAATGTATTTATTGTCTTAAAGTAATTTTTGGGTATCACATATGACATTTTTGAGAGAGAGTTTACTTGGCATTGGTAAGAATTAATACAGCATTTGTAATAATGGGCTATTGATAGCAGCTCAAGTATCAGATTTCATCCATTTAATATTATAAACTTAGATGCCGAGTTGTAAAGAATTTACATTATATGATATTTTCACAAATAAAAATAAAATTAAAATTAAATAATGCAACTTCACAAAATGCATAAAGACTCACAAAGACTGCTAAAATAAAGAATCATTGTGTGAACCAGTGTTTTATGGAACTTACTGTTGAGAATGCTTTTCAGCCAATTCTTTGGTTTTCCCCTGTGTAAAAAAGTATACCAATTAAACAAGGAACTGATCTGAATATGTCAAACATTAAGCACTTAGTCATTTGTCATTTTCAGTTATTTTGCTTTCCTGGGATAATTGCTACACCTATAACTGCAGTGGGAAGTGCTTCCACGTCACACATCTGTGAACAGCGAGCAGAACCACTGGTACATGGCTGAAGCCCACTGTAATAAAGTCATAGAGTGATACAGCACAGAAACAGGCTGCTCAGTCCAACTGAACCATGCCGACAAACATGCGCCAATCTAAGCTAGTCCCATTTTGCCCGTGTTTGGCCTATGTCCCTCTAAACCTTCACTATCCATGTACCTGTTCAAGTAAAGGCATGACATTATATTAATGAACAAAGGAGTGATGCATTGTTGAAGCCACCTAGTTTCTTAAACAAAGGGAATATTTCGCTTTTCACTACAGCAGCAGTATAGAAAGCTACATCACAAGAACAGACATTTCAGCCATGACACCTTGTGCCTTGAGCAGGTTAACATCTCTGGTCTGGGACCCTTAATAAGTTATCTCCTTTTGTGCATATGTGCTTGGAGATAATAATGACATAGTCAACAATTTGAAGTGTGAAGGGCTAATAGATCCCCAAGTGCTTGAAATTGATCCCCACTCTTCTCTTTCTTAAGAGACTTCTTAAATGTCTCTGTGACCAGCTTTAGGCCACTTGCCCTTACATCTCTGTGGGGGCTAGATTCCAAATCGTGACCACATAGAGGCATGTTGCTATTGAAATATTTAATTTAGCAAGGCATTTTATAAAAGCAAAAAGATATTGCAACTCAGACAATGGTGAACTCAGTACTGACCCATGCTATTCCTTGCATTCTATGCACAATCTTCAGAAGGAGCCTCATGAAATCACCTGACTGGAAGGTAGCAGCTGAATGCTGAATACACAGACAGAGCAGGCAGGCTGGAGTTAGCTTATGGTCATCTCCACCAGGTTCGATAAGAGTCAAGATTTTATCAATCAGCACATCTTCAAAGGCCCTTTCATATTCCAGATGCAGCTTCCTTTTTTGAACAGTGGTGTCTCTGTTTGCAGCCGAGATGGCATTTCTTTGCACGTTTGCTGAGCAGTTTTTAACAATGGAGCCACATGTCTTGCAAACAGGAATTCTCCGGCTACTCCTGTGGCCAGCAAAACACTGCAAATGTCTCAGCATTGAAAAGGTTTGAGCTGGCAGCTGTTTAGCAGCTAAAGGATCTTTGAAGAGAAAAATATAATGTTGTCCAAAACCAATCAGATCGCCATGCCTCAGTTCCGCTGGTCCTTCCACTGGTACACAGTTTACGATCGTGAAGGCATTTGGGAATGACTCCACGATGGTCTTTTCTTCAAGGTGACAACTTTGCTTTTTTGATTGTTTAAACCTTTTGATTTTGCAGTGCAGAGAAAGGATGTCGGGTGATGATAAGCAAATGTTGGGCTTTGTCGACGCAGTTTCTTGTCCTACTATTTGCTTCTCACGCTCCAGAGGATACACCAAACAATCCTGTAAAAACAGCATCTACAGGTTAGATATGTAGGGAGGAACTGCAGATGCTGGTTTAAACCGAAATACTGGAGTAACTCAGCGAGCCAGGCAACATCTCTGGAGAGAAGGAATAGGTGACGTTTCAGGTCGAGACCCTTCTTCAGACTGAGACTCAGGGGAGAGGGAGACGAGAGACAGACCATTCCCTTGATCATCGTTACTTTTTTGCATATCTTTCATTCCTTTGTTCCATATCTCTCTTTATCACCATTGATATCTCTCGTTTCCCTTTCCCCTGATTCTCAGTCTGAAGAAGGGTCTTGACCCGAAACATCACCCATTCCTTTTCTCCAGAGATGCTACCTAACTCGCTGAGTTACTCCAGCTTTTTGTGTCTATCTACATGTTTAACTGTTCAGTTTAAAAGACGAGTGCTACTGTTAAGAACAAGACTGCCAATTGAATTGCTGCAAAATATGTTTAATGACCCAAGGCATAGAAAACTCTTCCAACTAACTATCCAATCATTGTCACAAGGACATCAGCTGATCTAATGGTCTAAAATACATTACTTAAGTACATCCTGATTGTCATGACTATGCCTATAACTGTAATTCAAAACCTAATTTTCCATTTAAGCCAGCTTTATGAAATTGAACAAGGAATAGTTGATGGATCCAAATGTTGAATAAATTGTGCAGACTTTTAACAATTTATTCTTGCTGATTTATCATGATTGCACTAAAGTTAAACATCTTGTCGCTTACAGTTTTAGTGTTTTCTGTGATTCAGATGGTGACTCTCTAGCTTTGAGTCAAGAATAGAAATATAGAAAATAGGTGCAGGAGTAGGCCATTCGGCCCTTCGAGCCTGCACTGCCACTCAATATGATCATGGCTGATCATCCAACTCAGTATCCTGAACCTGCCTTCTCTCCATCCCCCCTGATTCCCTTTAGCCACAAGGGCCGCATCTAACTCCCTCTTAAACTCCTAACTGGCCTCAACTACCTTCTGTGGCAGAGAATTCCAGAGATTCACCACTCTCTGTGTGAAAAATGTTTTCCTCATCTCGGTCCTAAAAGATTTCCCCCTTATCCTTAAACTGTGACCCCTTGTTCTGGACTTCCCCAACATCGGGAACAATCTTCCTGCATCTTCCTGTCCAACCCCTTAAGAATTTTGTAAGTTTCTATAAGATCCCCTCTCAATCTCCTAAATTCTATTCACTCTATGTTCTATGTTCTATTCACTCCTGAAACCAGAGCACCAGTGCAGTCACAAGGTACAGGGTACAGGAGTCTGAAAACCATGACCTGCAGGTTCAAGAACAGCTTCCTCCCAACAACCATCTGGCTCTTGAACACAACACAACACTAACTAAACTATAAGGTAGATAAAAGTGCTGGATAAACTCAGCGAATGTAGCAGTATCTATGGAGCGTAGGAAATAGGCAACGTTTCGTCACGAAACGTTGCCCCTTTCCTTCGCTCCATAGATGCTGCTGCACCCACTCAGTTTCTCCAGCACTTTTGTCTACCTTCGATTTTCCAGCATCTGCAGTTGGTTCTTAAACACTAACTAAACTATGAACTGTCTCGGTTGAAACTATGAACTTCAAAACGTATCCGCACTAGCATTGGGGTTATTACTTTATTAATTTTGTTTATTTATTATGTTATCTATGAGTATTGGGGTTAGCAGGTATTTTATGCAATTTAAAACACTCTTGTCACTTTTTCTATTCTGATTAAGGTCCTTGGCCCAAAACATTGACTCTACTCAAAAAAAAGACACAAAATACTGGAGTTACTTAGCGGGACAGGCAGCATCTCTGAAGAACATGGATAGACAATGTTTCTAGTTGGGACTCCTCTTCGGACTGATTGTAGTTGGAGGGGGGGGGAGGGGGGGAGGGTTTGATTCATGGCAGGTGGTTGAACAAAGGCCAGAGATTAAAAGACAAAAGCTAGTGAGACAAGGAGAGGAGAGGCATGAAACATGAAGCGAGCAGAAGGAATGCAGTGGAAAGGGACTAAGAGGTAATGGGAAAGGGAGAAACAGCTGTTCTCCAGAGTTGCCACTGAGCTCCACTGAGTTACTGCAGCACTTTGTCTTTTTGTTTTGTAAACCAGCAGTTGCAGTTCCCCATGTCTACGTTGGCCCTGACCATCCCCCCACTTATGCTGCCTGACCTGCTGAGCAATTCCAACAGTCTCAGTTTTTGTCTTAGATCTCCATCCTCTGTAGTTTTTTCGCTCAAACTAATAAAGCTATTTTTCTAGTTCAAATGTAAAAATATTCTTTAAATGACATTGCAGGGAAGTTTTTTTGCTCTTACACTTTGTTGGTTATACCCCTGCAGAAGCAGAAGATGAGGGGCCTGGTAGCTTGCGTTAGAGTAACCGTCATGAAGGCTGGTTTCTTGCTTCTCTTTGCTGCTTCTGCTGTAGAGCTTCCCGCTTTTGCATTGACTATTCTTCTTCTTTCCAGACTGCCCGGGCAATGTGGAGTAAAGTCTCTGCTGCTCCTCCTCTTGGTTCCCAATGGCAGCGATGCTCGTCTCACTCACACTTTGCCTGAGAGGTGGTAATTTGTGCCTGTAGTCAGACATGGTTAAGTCTTTGCCTTTTGCACGGTGTCGCTGAAGTTTCCGTGCTTGAGCGTTAATATCTGCAAAGTATATATATTCTTTAAAACACAATCTTTTTTCAATTGTACACATTCCATTTCTGCAGATTCTGTCCTAGTGTTTCTTTTAATTACACCAATTATTATTATTAATAATATTATTATCATTATCTGCCGACTTGCTATCCATGGATTCACATACTCATGAAGTCAGCGGTGTATTGTTGGAGGTGTTGGTGGACACTGCACTTGTTTTGACAAGCTGAAAGTTGCAGAGAAATTGTTCATGGACAGCTTCACTAATTTATCAGCCGATAGCATTGTGGCAGATAACAAGAATCACAGATACCTCTTGAGTTATCACAGTGAACTCCTCGCAGGTAACAAGGACTTAGTATATAGGCACAAAAAGCTGGAGTACCTCAGCAGGTCAGGCAGCATCTCTGGAGAAAAGGAATAGGTGACGTTTCAGGTCGAGACGCTTCTTCGGACTCCAGTCTGAAGAAGGGTCTTGACCTGAAACGTCACCTATTCCTTTTGACCTGCTGAGTTACTCCAGCATTTTGTGTCTATCTTCGGTGTATACCAGCATCTGCAGTTTCTTACTACATATCTAGACCATGGCTTATCCTTCAGGTGAAATGATCGTGTAAAAGAATAATACATAGCTGCTAACAGCTTCACTGACTATTGCTCAAAATATATTAGAGAAATAGCCTCAAGGCCAAGTTTTCAAGCAAACTCCTTTTTTACCATAACCCAATAAGGACAAAATATGTATTCACACAAGACTGCATATTTTTAGCAGGGTCGATTTAATTTTAAAATGTGCATTCCATGAGAACCTACATTTATTTTTGACCTGATCCTCATCCATCACTATGACGTGTACAGCTATTTACAATCTAACAGATGCAGGCATGGCTGAATTTAATGATACTGACAGTTACTCACATTATTAGACAATTTCTGAATGGGATTTGCACCACAATTATAATGCCGACAATACCTAATGTCCATTAAAATTATTTAATAACATTTGCGATGTGATTGTGTCCACTAAATGGCACAATGACATTGTTACGACATGGGAGTTCTTTATCAAAGTGAATTTCAATCTCAACATTTTCATTGGGGAAACGAAGTGAAAATGTTTCCCACAGAGAAGGAGGGAAAAAAAACAACCTTGTCTGTTCTTGCTCAGTGCCAATGTGATGAATTCTCATCTCAATTAGGTTTAGTTCCAGGAGAAGGATGCATGGCCTACAGTGTTTGTGCTGGGGGTTGTCGGTAGGGGCTTAAATAAAATAAATAAGAACAAATAAGAAATGTTGCTTTGATAAAGAACTCCCATGTAGAGGTTTAGAGGGATCTGGGCCAAATGCAGGCGGGTGGGACTAGTTGGATGGGACATGCTGGTCGGTGTGGACAAGTTGGACCAAAGGACTGTTTCCACGCTGTATGACTCTATTTTTAAAGAAAATAAATAATAATGAAATATTTGTATGCAATGAGATTTGTCGGTCTACATGCATAATTATTAATTACCCGACCTTTTTCTTTCAATATTGAGTTACATTTATATGGTCATTATTATTTTGGGCATTACAATATAACAGGAGGTCAATAGGCATATTGATTCAGAACAAAGGTGTCAATTAGCGCATGGAGACAAGTTCAGATGAATGGTGAAACATTCAAGCTACAATGCATACACACACTTAACATTCAATATCATGAAAAGTGATAGGGCATGAAGCAATTTTACCAACTTAACTTCTCACTTGAGTTCAAGTAACAAACATGATGATATTCTGATGTGCGAGTCCAGATACCCACTCAGTAATTGTGTTGAACAATCAAAGAATCTCGTAAAATATTATTCCTTCATTCTTTCCAGAATTGAGGAATCTATAGTTCAGGCATCAGGGAGCTGTTTTGTATGTTACTGTTTTTTAATGCCATAATTCCAGGCATATTTGCCTGGAAACGAGCAAAGAAACAATCAAATATTCTGGGGAAAGTCCACCATTTGGCTCGGCACAGAACAAAGCAGCTTTAGTAACACTGCTGCACTCTTTCCCTCGTCAACTCCCACCTCTGTCAGGTCCCCGTTTTGCCGCTACAGACAAAATAGAGAAAAAGAACAGAGCATTGTGTTTAACTTTTAAGAAAAGTTGGAGCTGATACAAAAAGCAATCAAAAGCTGTGCAACTAGAATTTGTGAAGAAACACATCATAAATCTTGCTGCTGCTCAATGTTTAATTTAGTTTAGAGATACAGTACGGACACAGGGCCTTTGGTCCACCGAGTCCACACCAACCAGTGATCCCCGCACATTAACACTATCCTACCCTAGGGACATTTTTTACATTTCTCCCAAACCAATTAACCTACAAACCTGTACCTTTAGAGTAATTTACACTTTTGGATACATCTGGTGCATAGTTGAACACGGTTATTGACTGTGCAACTGTAAATTAGGATAATCAGTCAAAAATGTTGGAAATATGCATTTAGCAGGTCGTATGTGTGGAGACAGAAACAGACAGTCTTCATGTTTGACAATAAAGACCTTTCATCAGAATAATATTATTGAAAGTCTTTGACCTGAAACATTGTCTATTTTTTTTTTTCTATGGATGCAACTTGGCTTGTTAAATACATAGGTAATCAGGGAATGGAAGAATATGGATCTCATGCAGGCAGATGAAATGTGTTGTTGGCATCATGTTCGGTACAGACATTGTGGACTGAAGGGCCTGATCCTGTGCTGGGCTGTTCTATTTTAAAGCATTTTCTGTTTTTATTCCAGATTTCCAAAATTGATAGTATTTAGTTTTTTATTTTTTGTCAGCTCTTCTTTCTTTAATCTAAACGCATCACTGGTCGAGTGTCACATTGGCATGGGCTGTAGATTTGTTTTGCTCATTGGTTAGTTTACAGTGGGGCGTGTGATCGATTGGGACAATGATTTGGAATAACAATGAGGGATAAATATACAAAGAAAATGTTGACACAGGATGAGGGAGAAAAAAGGCATTTTGTAAACATTGAGGTTTAGGTTTTTTTCCTGCTGGTGGATTAGCTTCAGGGCAACTCTGCGATGGATCGTAAAGGGCGCAATTCTCTTTAAGAAGAGGGAGAGGTTGGATGAGAATGCCAAACTGTTTGTGCCTGGCTTGCCACCGGTGGAATGAAAGAAGTGGCGTTCTGCTGTAATTGATTAAAGAGCACTCAATCTCTGGTGCAGGGAGCAGTAGAAAAGAGTATTAGTGCCTCTCACTGCATTGCATCATCTTCAGGGTGCACTGCCAGCATCTGCATCACTTATGCTGCAGCAGAGGAGGGAGCAGGGATAAATACAGGGATAAATACTTGTTGAGTGAGATTACAAACTTCACTTGAAGGAAAGTCTGATGATGAGGAAATCAAAAACTATCAACAAGGTGGCACACAGTGGTGCAGCAGGTAGAGCGCAGGAGACCCGTGTTCGATCCTAACCTCGGGTGCTGTCTGTCTGGGAGGAGTTTACAAGTCCTCCCTGTGACTGCATGGAATTCCTCCGGGTGCTCTGGTTTCCTCCCACATCCTAAAGACGTGCAGGGTTGTAGGCTAACTGGCCTTTGTAAATTGCTGCTAATGTGTAGGGAGTGGATGTGAAAGTGGGATAACATAGAACCAGTAGACTTGGTGGGGGCATGCAGCTTCCATGCTGTATTATTCAATCAATCAATGCAGTAAGAGGTTTAATACAGACACAGAAATTGCAGGTGCCAGTTTACAAAAAAAGGACCAAGTACTGGAGTAAGTCAACAGGTGAAGCGGCACCTATGGAGGACATGGATAGGTGAGGTTTTGGGTCTGGAATGAACTCAGCAAGTTAACAATGCAAAGTGAAGCACTTCTATGCTGATCGATTAAATACCTTGTGGAACAATAACCAGTTTGTGGAGACACAAGAGACTGCTTGTGCTGGAGTCCGGACAAAACACACTGCTGCTGGAGGAACACTTCGATCTACAAACACAAACGTGTGTACATGCCCACACATACTTACAGTCCTCGTCCTGTTTCCTGTATCTCCCAGAAACCATTGCCCCAAAATGTCCTCTGCAAAAGTCATTTCAATTGTTACTTGTGCTTCATAAAGAGTAGAAACTGTCAGGAATGGAGGAAGGCCAATGAACAGGATGGAGAGGGGGATCTCCGGTGCTATGACTTGTCACTAGGAGGAGAAGGTTTCCTTCCTACTAGGCAGAGGGAGTTGAGGCAACTCACACTGTAAATCAATTTCTCAGTATTAAAAAACTCGAAGCGCAGATTATGCATGCAGTGTGTGAATAGTTTCCAATGGGTGTTGGATCTTTCATGTCTAATAATGCCTTTTTGTAAAATTAGTGGCCCTTTAAACAATGTCTAAAGTGGAACTTAACTGACTGTGCCCTTCATTTACACCGACTGCCAAATGATAAGTCTCCTCTGAATCTGGTGGCACCAACATGTACAAGAGAGACTTCAAATGCAGATTGCAGGACAAATGACTTCATTACTTTGGACAATTCAGATTAGTTAGTTTAGTTTATTGTCACGTGCCCCGAGGTACAGTGAAAAACGTTTTTGTTGCGTGCTATCCAGTCAGCAAAAAGACTGTACATGATTACAATCAGGCCACCCACAGTGTACTGATACAGTCTGTTCAGAATGCAAGATCCTGAGCCTTTCCATTTAATTTTCCATCTCACTCCTACTGCTAGCCATCTCTTTGTAGTTGCTTCCACAAGCCCCAATGTGCTTGAAGGACAGCAACTCATCTTGTCTGGCTGGGCAAGTTACAGCCTCGAGGACTCAAAATCAAATCAAAATTTCAAATAACCTGCTTCTTCTGTTAATATTGGAACTGACCCCTTCTGCTTTGAGGTTTACCAGCTGCAATATTAACACAGTTTGTCTCCCTCCACAGACATTCATAAATCTGCTGGGCATTTCTAACATTCTCCGACAGGTCTGACAGGTCTTAGGCTACAGTCTTTTCTATCATTTCACCCCTTTACTGTAGTGTTCTTTCTCTCTCTCCCCCCCCTCTGACCGATCTCATTAATCTATCCTCAAGACAGCTCTGTAAACAGCAGAATCACCTAGACAACTAACCGCAGAGATATTCCCTTTGTTCTTCTCATCCATCCCTCCCCCACTCTTTCTGTAACTTGTTTGTTCACTTTCACAGTTCTGATGAAGGTCTATGACTCAAAACTTTAATCTGTTTCTCCTTCCACATTTGCTACCCAGTGTTGAATGTTTCTGGCATTTATGTTTTTAATTTCAGATTTCCATCATCTGATTTTCAATATCCATACACTGGAAAAGTGTTAGTTCTGGCTGTGTGGCTCCTGATCAGAAATACACACTCCAATTTGGTACCGGTCAAGATTTCAAACTCACGAATAATTACTAACCTGGTTTATTCTGACTTGCATCATTACTGGAATAAATTTTGCTGAGAACACTAGCACAAAATGATCCAACTACTGGTTATAGACTGGTTATATAGCCAATTGCAAATTGTAAAATTTGCAAAACTGCTGACTACATGATATACTTGTAAAGCACTTTATCTTAATTAAATGACAAGTCTTTATTTTAAAATGGATCGGTTCATTAAATGCAACCCACAATTCTAAAGAACACAGAACAGCGCGAGAACTGGCCCTTCAGCCGACAATTATACCAAATAAACTGCAATCTTCCTGGACATGTTCCATATCCCTCAATTCCCTGCCTGCTCATGTCTGTTGAAATTCCTCGTGAACATTGCAACCATATCTGCTTCCACCACTTACCCAGCAGCATGTTGCAGGTATCTACTACTCAATGAGTAAAAAACTCCTTTAAACTTTCCTCCTCTCACCTGGAAGCCATGCCCTCTGATACTCTACATTTCACACCCTATGAAAAAGACTTTCTACCTTATGTCTCTCGTAATCTTATAAACTTCATCCCACCGCCTCCGACGTTCCAGAGAAAACAATCTAAGTTTGTCTAACCTCTTCTGATAGCTAATTCTCTTCAATCTAGGCAACATCACAATGGACCTACTCAGTACCTTGTCCAAAGCCTCGACATCCTTCCTGTAATGTGGCGGCAGACCACCATCATGGAGAATATCAAGTTTACAGAATGTGCCCCATCAGAATATCTCCTGGTCAATAATCCATTACACTGAGACCTACATGTTCCTTTTTGCACAAAGACCAACACATATCCTTCCTCCGCTCGGCAAGCACTGCTCTGTATACCTACAGATAATATACAAATACTTACCTTTGGTCACGATTGGTGAAAATGACAATTTGTTAAGGTTAATAAATACGATACTGACGGAAATATGATAAGTTAAAATCATGAGCGGCAAATATCTCACATACCAACTTTACCAAAACTGGCAGTATTTCAGCAACTAAAACACATACAAAAATGGAACTAAACAGTAAATTGCAGCTGAAAAAACATCGCTGTCACAGATGTCCCCAAGATCTATTTTCTTTCTCCATGCGTAATTCTGTACATTTAAGAAACAAAATGACAGGTAACCATTACTGACCAAAGCTTGTTCCACGCTTCAGGAAATGGCACAGTTCTTCCAGTAAAATATTCAGCAAGGTCTGAACAAAACCTTTAGCACGACATGATACCAGGAACAGTTTGAAATTGGTCTCATCGTTTACCAGGGGTTTGCTGGTTTCATGTGGAAGGTTTTATATGCTTTCGAAGTCTCAGGGACTGTCTCGGTTCATTTAATAAGTGCCTGGAATTCACAACCCAGAACTCCCTTCTGTTTATGCAGATTTTCCAATGAAAACAGATATTCCATACATGTACAAGACACCAAGGGACCAATAACATATTAAAGTTACTCATGCATTCTTTTTTAAGCACATCATTTTTAACATTGCTTTCAATTCATGGCTCATTGAGCTTTACAATATTATCCTATGGTTATTGTAATATAGATGAGCTATACTTGTTGCAGGACTGTTGGTTCAGAAGCAGCAGCAGAAATTATATTTATAAACCAACTGTGTGGGATTTTCATCCACTTGCATTCCTTTATTTCCCCGAGGGATATATTTGTCCGCATAGAACAAAAGATGTAGGATTTCTGAAGCGCAACCCTTCGGATATTGGGAAAATAGAGATGGAGTCAGAGAGCAGTAGAGCAGCACAGGGAGACTGGTGGGCAAAGAAAGGGCAGCTGAAACACTAAAGGGATAGGTTTGCATAGAAATCCTGGCTCTTTTTTTGGCACGTGAAGAGATCATGGTATTGTTCGCCCAATTCAACTGAGATTGCAGTTTTACTTTGTAATTCCTCTGTAATGGCGCAGGGGAGGTTTGATTTTACTCAGCAATGCTTCCATTATTAGGGAAGCAGATTGGGTGCGCCAATGTTTTCCGTTTTAATTTCACCCAGCTGTCCATTCACAGCATTAAAAGACATCTTCTACTATCGCAAGGGTTCCCAACCTGGGGTAAATTTACCACCTACCCAGGGGGTAAATGTGCTGATTCTGGATTTGTACATTTTTTTTCTCATTGACTGACTGTGTTTGGTTCTGGCATTAGTTGTTCATAAATAAGTGAAATAACTTTGTTATGTGCTATTAAAATTGCCAGGGGTAAAAGGGACAAAAAACAGTTGCGAACTCCTGTTCTATAGCAACACACCAGAGCAACGACAGTAACTGCAGGCAAGGGGAGGAATTATCATGTAAACCACCCCTAGACCAAAGATAGGCAGTATCTCAGGAGTGAAGGAAATGGGGAGAGAAATTTTCATATCTCTAGTTTCCCTCTCCCCTGACTCTCAGTCGGAAGTGGGGTCTCAATCTGATATGTCACCCATTCCTTCTCTCCAGAAATGCTGCCTGTCCCACTGGAGTTACTCCAGCATTTTGTCTCTATCCTCGGTGTAAACCAGCATTAGCAGTTCATTCCTACACATCCCTAGACCAACTTCCCCAAACCAACCTCCCTTCCATTGACTTCACGCTGCCTCGGCAAGGACACCAGCATAATCAAGGACCAGTCTCATCCCAGTCACTCCCTATTCTCCCCTCTCCAATCAGGCAAGAGGTACAGAAGTGTGATAACGCACACCTCCAGATTCAGGGACAGTTTATTCCCAGCGTCCTATTACCAATTAGAGAGTAGTCCTGAGCTGCCATTTGTCTAATTGAAGACCATCTTTAATCAGACTTTACCTTGCACGTAACATTATTCCCTTTATCCTGTACCAATACACTGTGGACGGCTTGATTGTAACCATGTACAGTCTTTCTGCTGACTGGACAGCATGCAACAGAAAACCTTTCACTGTACCTCGGACAATAAACTCAACTTCCTCTTCATGGCGACACACCAGATCATGTACAGGAAGATGAGATTAGTTTAACTTGGCATTATTATTTGCCGCAAACATTGTGGGCTGAAGGGTCCATTCCGGTGCTGTACTGTACTGTTATCTGTTCTATGCTGTACCTGCAGTTGTTGTGTCTTTCTCCTTGGAAGCCATGTCCTCCACCTCAGACTGCCTGCGGAGCTCAAATCTTCTGGCAAACCCCTCCTTAGGCTTCCAAAGATCCTGGAGGAGAAGTGGTTTCTCATTGTCCCCCAGTGGTCGGAGACACTCCGTTCGCCAGCGTTTGTCCAGCCCCTCAAACCTCCCAATGACATCACAGAGCAGGTACTCGCTGACAGACGTCTTACTCACAGAGTACCGCTCCAGGGCTTCTTTGACCAACTCCTGGGCACTAGAGCGTGGTGTGGCAAGGACACTTTTGTAGTTCGCGCCATTGCAGATATCGTTGCCAAAGATCTTAAGTATGCCCGGCGCATGTGAAGGATCGCCGCTGCCTTTTCAGTTTGCCTTTTGATGGCTGGGACATATTTGTTGTCAATTCATTAAACATGTTGTCAGATAAATGTGATCTGAAACTTGGAAAAAAAGAATTAATTGGAATGTTAGGAACTAACAGCCAGTGGTCAAATAAGATGATTAACTTAAAAAAATACAGTAAGCGAGCTGTCCAAAATGTGATTAGAGCACAGTGGTGCAGCAGTTGAGTTGTCTCACAGCGTGTGAGACCCAGGTTCAATCCTGACCACAGGTGCTGTCTGTACGGAGTTTGTACTTTCTCCCTCCCCTATGTGACCACACGGGTTTTCTCAAGGTGCTCCGGTTGCCTCCCACATGCCAAAGACCTACAGGCCTGTAGTTTAATTGGCTTTGGTAAAATTGTAAATTGTCTGTGTGTGTAGGATAGTGCTAGTGTGCTCGTTGGCCAGACTTGGTGGGCTGAAGGGCCTGCTTCTGCACTATATCTCTAAAGATTAAACCAATACAGTTAGAGAATGTTCATCTTAAATAGTGCTTTAGTGGAGAAGGAATAAATAATTGTCCCACATCCGATCATGTCCACACACATACTGCCACACTTGAATACTGCCGCACAGACATATACAGAGGCAATTGCAGTGTTCCTTTCATATTAAATAAAAGGATTATTATTGTCTTTCAGGCATAGATTGCCCTTAACCATGAGCTAGACAGCAGATAGTTGGGGTTCCACCTTAGGTTCACAGTCTAACATGGCAAGCTGAAGGTAATATTTCTCCTTATGAGCCCTGGGGCAGCTGAACTCAAAACCCAAGAAATCACAGAGGTGGCCATGAATTTACCTGCTACACAATGATCTTACAGCCTCCCATCAGCCTGCTCTCTCTTCTTGAAATGGATGTTCCGTCTCAGTTTATCTGCATGCACGCTGGCCGCTGCCCTCCAAGGCAGTGCACCAGAGTAGAGCCATTTAACATAGTACAGCCTGTTAGACAGATGGCCAAGTTTGGAGCAGTTATTCCCAGCTTTCCACAGGAGGTTGTTCAGAGGTGCAAAAGCAACACTTGCACTCCAGATGTGACATGCACATCTGCTGTAGTTGGCACCAACATTACAGTGGTATATTGATTTATCTAACTTCAAGTAACCCTTGCTTTCCCTCTCACTCTGTCCCGGCCCATTCCTAGTTCTCCGATTAGTTCTACTGTCCTCCTGATTAGACATACGTGTCACCTTCTCCTCAGCTAACAATGAACCATTCTACATTTCCTTATCATCGTAGGCTTTGATCGGTCCTTTTTTTTGCACCTAACCCTTCCATATCTCTATGTCTCCATCTCCTCTGACTCTCAATCTGAAGAAAGATCTCGACCTAAAACGTCACCCATTCCTTTTCTCTAGAGATGCTGCCTCTCCTGCTGAGTTACTCCAGCATTTTGTGTCTATCTTGGGTGTAAACCAGCATGTGCAGTTTCTTCCTACCCATTTCAACATTAAAGCAAATTTCAGATTGCATGGCCAATCCAGCACTGATCCCAGTCATTGCCTGAATCCCAGTCAGTCTGAAGAAGGGTCTCGACCCGAAACATCGCCTATGTCCTTCGCTCCATAGATGCTGCCTCACCCGCTGAGTTTCTCCAGCATTTTTGTCTACCAGTCACTGCCAATGTAACTATGTTGTTAACAAAAGCACTTCAAAATCTTTTGCAAATATTTTATGACCAAGATGATAACATGATATATAGACACACTGAACTTTTATCTCCCGTTCTGTATTATGCTTACAATATTCTGTTGTGCTGCAGCAAGCAAGACTTTCATTGTCCTATCTGGGACACATGACAATAAAAATCTCTTGACTCTTGAGGTTTTAGTAAATATCAGTCCTTCTTTGATACAATAAAACAACTCCACTCCAAAGACATACAGGTATGTAGGTTAATTGGCTTGGTGTATGTGTAAATTGTCCCTTGTGTGTGTAGGATAGTGTTAATGTGCAGGGATTGCTGGTCCGCACGGACTCGGACTAAACTAAACTGTGTGATTAACAATCCTAACCCAAGCAAAAGCTGCCATCTTCCAAACAAAAATGTAGTTGATAAAGAAATTAAAACACTGTATTTGTGTAAACCATCAGAAAACTAAGCCACAACTTGAAATAAAATTGGAGCAGTGTTCACAAGAATAGAAATTTAGGTCACTTAATTTTGAAAGTGTAGAGGCTTCCGTTAGGCAGTGGCTCACTCTCGGGAGGGTTCTTTCTTGTACTTTTTTCAGCTCTAAATTCTCCTGTTGTACCATCTTTATTGTCACATTTTTCTGGATAATTTTTGCCCTGATGTCATTTAAAATTAGCATTGTAGAGAATGCGCCTTGAAGTCAAATTTGCTTCGCCCTTCCCTTGCATATATGGGTACAAAATTAAAAACCTCAGTGTGTGTGTGTGTGTATATACACGGGCGCGCACACACAATATATACTGATTATTTTTCATTTATTATATTGTTTACAGAGTACTATGTTTACATATATGTGGTGTTGCTGAAAGTAAGGATTTCATTATATATACAGTGCCTTCCATAATGTTTGGGACAAAGAACCATCATTTAGTTATTTGCCTCTGCACTCCACAATTTGAGATTTGTAATAGAAAAAAAAAAATCACATGTGGTTAAAGTGCACATTGCAGGTTTTAATAAAGGCCATTTTTATACGTTTTGATTTCACCATGTAGAAATTACAGCTGTGTTTATACATAGTCCCCCCATTTCAGGGCATCACATTGTTTGGGACACAGCAATGTCATGTAAATTAAAGTAGTCATGTTTAGTATTTTGTTGCATATCCTTTGCATGCAATGACTGCTTGAAGTCAGCGATTCATGGACATCACCAGTTGCTGGGTGTCTACTCTGGTAATGTTCGACCAGGCCTGGATTGCAGCCATCTTTAGCTTATGCTTGTTTTAGAAACATAGAAAATAGGTGCAGGAGGAGGCCATTCGGCCCTTCGTGCCAGCACCGCCATTCATTGTGATCATAGCTGATCGTCCCCTATCAATAACCCGTGCTTGGGGGCTAGTCCTCTTCCGTTTTCTCTCCAGCATATAAAAGGCATGCTCAATTGGGTTCAGATCGGGTGATTGACTTGGCCACTGAAGAATTGACAATTTTTAGCTTTGAAAAACTACTTTGTTGCTTTAGCAGTATGTTTGGGATCATTGTCTTGCTGTAGAATGAACCCATCGATTCAATGAGTTTTGAGGCATTTGTTTGAACTTTAGCAGATAGGACGTGTCTATACACTTCAGAATTCATTATGCTACTGCCATCAGCAGTTGTATCATCAATGAAGATAAGTGCCAGTACCTTCAACACCAATACATGCCAGGCCATAACACCCCCACCACCGTGTTTCACAGATGAGGTGGTATGCTTTGGATCTTGGGCAGTTCCTTCTCTCCTCCATACTTTGCTGCCATCACTCTGATTTAAGTTAATCTTCATCTCATCTGTCCACAAGTCATTTTACCAGAACTGTTGTTGGTCTTAAGTACTTCTTGGCAAACTGTAACCCGGCCATACTATTTTTGCTGCTAACCAGTGGTTTACATCTTGCAGTGTAGCCTCTGTATTTCTGTTCATGAAGTCTTCTGCGGATAGTGGTCATTGACAAATCTACACCCGAAGAGTGTTTCTGATCTGTCAGACAGGTGTTTGGGGATTTTTCTTTATTATGGAGAGAATACTTCTGTCATCAGCTGTGGAGGTCTTCCTTGGCCTGACTGTACCTTTGCGATTAATAAGCTCACCAGTGCTCTTCCTTTCCTAATGATTGTCTAAATAGTTGATTTTGGTAAGCCTAAGGTTTGGCTGATGTCTCTAACGGTTTTATTCTTGTTTCTCAGTCTCATAATAGCTTCTTTGACTTTCATTGGCACAACTTTGGTCCTCATGTTGATAAACAGCAATAAAAGTTCCCAAATGTGATGGAAAGATTGGTGGAAAGACTAGGTGCTGAGAGCTTTCTTATATTTGCATTAAGAAGGCAATTAAACACACCGGAGCAATTACAAATGCCTGTGAAGCCATGTGTCCCAAACATTATGGTGCCCTGAAATGGGGGGGGGGGGGACTATGTATAAACACTGTAATTTATACATGGTGAAACCAAAATGCATAAAAATGGCCTTTAATAAAATCTGACAATGTGCACTTTAACCACATGTGATTTTTTTTCTGTTTATAAATCTCAAATTATGGCGTACAGAGGCAAATAAATAAATGGTGTGTCTTTGGCCCAAACATTATGGGGGGCACGGTATATGCATACATATACACACTTATATATTCATACATATATACATACGCATAAAACAAACAGACACTAAGTGTAAAAAGACAAAACCAAGTCTGTTGTACAGAGCTTATTTGGTGATTGGAATGTTTAACCTAACTATCACTGTATGTCGTTGTCACTTTCGGGCAGAGCACCAAGGCAAATTCCTTGTATGTGAATACTTGGCCAATAAACGTATTCATTCATTAATAGCCTGATGGCTGTAGGGAAGAAGCTGGTTTATATAAAAGAAAGGCACAAAATGTTGGAGTAAATTAGAGGGTCAGGCAGTATCTCTGCATGCAACTCATTCCTTCTCTCCAGAGATGCTGCCTGACCCACTGAGTTACTCCAGCACTTTGTGTCTATCTGCAGAGATGCTGCCTGTCCCGTTGAGTTACGCCAGCATTTTATGTCTGTCTGCAGAGATGCTGCCTGTCCTGCTGAGGAGGGCTGAGTTACTTCAGCACTTTGTGTCTGTCTTCGGTGTAAACCAGCATCTGCAGTTCCTTCCTACACACTTCCTCCACTCTCTGCTCAAGCTTATTTTAACGCAAAAAGCAAAATACACTGAGTGCTGGAGTAACTCAGTGGGCCAGGCAGCATCTCTGGAGAGAAGGAGCGGGATGCATGCATCCAGATACGCTGCCCGACCCGCTGAATTGCTCCAGCATTTTGTGCCTGTCTGCTCCACTGAATGACTCCAGCATCTTGTGTTTAAGAAGGAACTGCAGATGCTGGAAAATCGAAGGTAGACAAAAGTGCTGGAGAAACTCAGCGGGTGCAGCAGCATCTATGGAGCGAAGGAAATAGGCAACGTTTCGTCCCGAAACGTTGCCTATTTCCTTCGCTCCATAGATGCTGCTGCACCCGCGGAGTTTCTCCAGCACTTTAATCCAAAGATCTTACAGCAGAGCTCCGCTGTAGGATCTTTGCTTTTGTCTACCTTCGATTTGGTGTGCGTGTGTGCGTGTCTGTCTGCAGAGAGTGGTGGCGCGCGTCCCCGCGGCGGCTGCGGTTCGGGAGCGCGCACCGTCTCCCATAGCAACGGGCCAAGCCGTCCCTCTCCCAGGCCTCACACAAACCCTCTCCCCCCTTTATTATTATTCCCCCTTCATGGTGTCTGTGTGAATGTGATTAATCTCACTGTCAACTCGCCCTTTTTTCTGGTTTATTATGTAGTTTACAGTGCACCGTGTTTACACGTGCTGTGGCGCTGCTGCCTGGAGAATCACAACTGTTCTATATCTGGGACATTATTTATTGACCAAGAAAACACTCTCTTCACTCTGACCCGACCTAGTTTTATTTTTTCTTCCCTCACGTTTGTCGCTTTTTAAATTATTTTTGCATCTCTATTTGTTGCATAGGGGGGGGGATCTCCTCCAACTAAAATAAATAAACTATTGCCTTCGCTCCATAGATGCTGCTGCACCCACTGAGTTTCTCCAGTAATTTTGTGTACATTAAATAAACTATAGGCTGACTCCAGTGCATGTATTATTATTTTTGCATCTCTATTTGTTGCATAGGGGGGGATCTCCAACTAAAATAAATAAACTATTGCCTTCGCTCCATAGATGCTGCTGCACCCACTGAGTTTCTCCAGTAATTTTGTGTACCTTAAATAAACTATAGGCTGACTCCAGTGCATGTATTATTATTATTATACCCCATTCATTCAAACACACAAGCGTTCTCTCTCTCCCCCACACACACACACACAGCCACACTGTGCCTTCTTCACAAAGCCCCCACTCACCTCATTCTTTGCCTCTTGCTCCCTCTCCTCCAGGATACGTGTGGAGACGCGCCATCGCCCTCGCTTCATTCACCTCTCTATCTCCTCGCTGTCCAGGTGACCGAGTGATCATCCCGCCCCCGAGCGCTCACGGAAAGAGCCGAGCCGAGCCGAGCCGAGTGGGCCTTCGTCCACCTCCTCCTCCTCCTCCCCGCTCCACCTGTTCCCGGCGAGCGGGGGGGGGGGGGGGGGGGACGCTCACGCTCACGGAAAGAGCCGAGCGGCCGACACACGCCCTCTGCCGTCCGCTCCACCTGTTCCCGGAAAGAGCCGAGCCGAGCGCCGACACACGCCCTCTGCCGTCCGCTCCACCTGTTCCCGGAAAGAGCCGAGCCGAGCGCCGACACACGCCCTCTGCCGTCCGCTCCACCTGTTCCCGGAAAGAGCCGAGCGGCCCCCTCCCCCCCCCCCCGAGTGTTGACGGCAACCCTCGAACCAAGGAGCTGCCGAGCCGCAGCCTCACACCAGTGCTGCCACCTGCTGGTAGAAATGGTACCTGCACGAGAGGCCCTTCAGCCCATCCCGAACCCTTCCCATCGTTAGTTCAATGGTTCGATGCTTCTTTATTCTCACGTGTAGCTTTGGGGGATGGGGGGGGGGGGGGGTAATCCCATCGTTTTCCTTTCAATTGTTTATCTGATTATCTTTTATTGAAATTAACTTGCAATTTTTAGTTGATATGAGTAACCCAGCGGGTCAGGCAGCTTCTCCAAAGTACATGGGAAGGTGATGTTTTGGGTCAGGAACATGACCCCGAAAAGTCACCTATCCAGAGATGCTGCCTGGCTCCACTGATCTACTCTGCCACTTTGTGTCTTTTTCCCCCGGAGTTTGAATGTGCGCTTCAGTAACTCAAAGGAGTTTTGTTGAAGACGAAGTTTCGGGTTGGGACTTGACAATAGGTGCAGGAGTAGGCTATTCGGCCCTTCGAGCCAGCACCGTCATTCAATGTGATCATGGGTGATCATCCCCAATCATTGAGAAAGGTCCCGACCCAAAACATGACCTGTCCCTACCCTCTACTGATGTTGCCTGACCTGCTGAGTTCCTCCAGCACTTTGTGTTTGTGCTCTGACCTCACAATGCTAAGTTGAAGCTTAAATAGTCTCTCAATTGGATCAATTTACTGGAAAGAGCTAAAATCTGGAAAAATCTGGAAAAAAAAGAACTAGTCAGGAAGATATCATAATCCACCCAGCAAAGTTCTCTTCAAACGATTGCCGAATGATAGGCATCGTCAAGCATCAACTTTCTAGGTTATAATTAGTAAGTTCATTAATTGCTTTTGAAGCATGTTGGTTTCCATGAAAGGATGAATGTGTCAGAAATCTTTTCAGCAAACTTTTGACATTTGTGTTGGAGCTTGCTAACTGGTCTGTTGTTCAATCTATTTCCTTTCCATTGAAGGGCCAAATAATCCCTAATCCAGAACATGCCTCCAACAACCCATACAAACTTCTCCAGATGCACTGTAGAAAGCATACTGCCGGGTTGCATAACAGCTTGGTTTGGGATCGACTCTGTCCATGACTGCAAGAACCTGCAGAGTTCTGGATATAGACCTGTCCATCACACGGACCAGACTGCTCTATCTGCATCTCTTTTTAATTTTTTTAATTTTGAACAATATGTGCAGTAGTAGGGCAATTGGCCCTTCGTACCAACACCAACATTCAGTGTGATCATGGCTCATGATTGTGATCATCCACAATCAGTACCTCGCTCCTGCCTTCTCCCCATATCCCTTGATTCCGTTAGCCCTAAGAGCTCTATCTAACTCTTGTTGAATGCAACCATTAAAATCACCTCCACTGCCTTCTGAGGCAGAGAATTCCATAAATTCACATTCTATGTGAAAAAGTTTTTCCTCATCTCAGTTCTAAATGGCCCACCCCTTATTCTTAAACTGTGGCCCCTGGTTCTGGACTCCCCCACCATCGGGAACATGTTTTGTGCATCTAGCGTGTCCAATCCCTTAATAATTTTATATGTTTCTATAAGAACCCCTCTCATCCTAAATTCCAGTGAACACAAGCCCAGTCGCTCCATTCTTTCATCATATGACAGTCCCGCCATCCCGGGAATTAACCTCGTGAACCTACGCTGCACTCCCGCAATAGCAAGAATGTCCTTACTCAAAATAGCGGAGTAAAACGGCACATCTTGGGAAAGCATACACGGACTTTTCCTTCTTATGTCATATTTCTCTACCTGCTCCCATCGAGCAGTAGATACAGAAGCTTGAAAGCGCGCACCACCAGACTCTTCCCCCCTGTTATCAGATGGTCCTGCTATAAACTGTCCCAATTTTCCAATCTATCTCATTGGGAACATTGAACTTTTTCTCTGAAACTATTACTCTACAGAAACTATATTCTGCACTCTGGTATTTTTCTCTTCACATTACCCGTTGTACCTGAGTTTGGCTTGATTATATTCATGTATAATATTATCTAATTAGATTGGAAAGCATGCAAACCAAAGATTTTCACTGTAACTTGGTAAATGTGACAATGTAATAAATCTAAAGCTTTCTTCAATCACTCACATGACAACACAGTCCATAAGATGTTATATTTAATCTCCATATATTATTAGGAATAACAATTGAAATAATTATAAGTTATCTTGAATATAAAACGCACAAATAGCCAATTAACACATACATACATAGTCGCAGAATCATTTAATACATATTTTAATCAGATCTAGGATCAGTATCAAAGCTTCATTGGACGTGTACATCATGCAACGTTAACATTGAATAGTACAAAAGGGTAACAAGGCAGAGTGGAGATCTCTCCAAGTTATAGGCAGATCGGTTAGAAGTTCCTGAATTGAGTTAGACAGAACATTTTCCTTTATTCTTCTTTCTGGGCAGAATGAGGGGAATTCCCTTTCTTGGTATCAACAGCAGCAGGTTAACTACAATCCCCATAATGCACCACGTGTTGGTCCATGTATTGAGTAACCATAGACATTTCTGCAGAGCATTCTCTTGTCACGGTTTGAGGTGCAATTTGGTTATATAAAAACATCAATGCTGCACAAACATTATATATGTATCACCAACATTATTTTAAGGAAAGCACGTTGCAATTTCATTTTTCACATACACAATTCGTGCAAATGTGTACACAAACTTGCCAGGCCTCAACAAAACTTGGTTGAGACATTCAACAAAGTAAGATTGATAATATCAACTGAGTTCCTCCAGGAAGAATGGACTTAATCTCAGAATTGTCTGGATTAAACTATCGAATCTACTCCATGAAGTGGTATGGGACAGGATTTTGGCAACTTGGAGAATTCAACAATCTCTTTGTTAGTGGATTTTAAAACAATCTCACCCAGTTGACAAATTAAGTTAGAACTAACATACAGCAGGAATTTGTTAAAAAGTACAAAATAGTTGCATTTATAAAAAGATAATATCCTTGGCTGACTGGAAGATACTTGTACATACAGGAAATTTGGTTTCCCTCTGAATCAGACACTCTTAATTCTTTTTCCAAGTAACTAAATTAATTATTCCTTGGTAATTGGTAATTGCTCAGCCAGAGATTTATTTTCAAATGCCTTTGTGTGTTACTTCAAAGGAATTATTAACCTGTTTATTTTAAATGGGTTAATGACTGCATTAAAATAGTATGCAGAACAATTTAACATGAGAGGTTATTAACCTGCGCAACGTCAAGGAAAATGAAAGTCCCTGGGCATTTCATGAAACACTGAAAATAATACTGCATTACTAATACCTTATGTGATGCCAGCCTTAATTATAAAGCAAAATGATTATCTTACACTCTTTGGTCCCCTCTTCATCTCTAGTTTTTTCTACACCCATAATCCCAGTTTAAGAACAGCTTCTTCCCAATAACCAGCAGATTCTTGAACACTGCAAAGGACTACCTAAACTTTGAACGATGAACTGTTTTGGTTGCATTAAGGACTTTATAGCGGCGCCTGCTAGCGCACGCAGATATCGAACCCGGCGTTCGTGACTCGGGAGGAGCTGTTGTTTTTGCGCGTTTTTTCCCTTGCGCGCGTTAGTTCAGCGCTGACCACCGCTGTGGATAGACGTGTCTGAAAAGCCTGTATGCTGGATAGCGAACCTTTGAATAAAGATCTGTTGGAAACTCCAGTAGTTGTTTCTCAGACCATTAAAACTTCACCCATTTTGCTCTGAAATTGAGGTTTTTAAATTATTTATTTTTTTGTTTTGTTTATTATGATATCTATGAGTACTGTGTTTACAGGCCCATTATGCTGTTGCAAGTAAGAATTTAATTGTTCAATTCGGACATACGTTACAGGTCCACCACAAATGTTCCAGCAATAGGTGGTTCCAGCACATTTACAAACTGAACAAAATGACAAGAGCACCCTTCAAATCCACCCCTTCAAATGTGAGCCTAGGCCAGGTGAGGAGACCAATCTCAACCTCATCGGGACTTCCGCAGCCGATCGGCGGATTGAATTTGCCCCCCGGGGCTCTGGAGCTCCGGCCTGGCCAGAGCCGACAGATCCATTCCCTTGTTTAAGAGGGAACTGCAGATGCTGGAGAATCGAAGGTTACACAAAAAAGCTGGAGAAACTCAGCGGGTGCAGCAGCATCTATGGAGCGAGGGAAATAGGCAACGTTTCGGGCCTATTAACTTGCGTTAATCCTACATTAACCCCATTTTTATTCTCCCAACATATGCATCAACTCCCCTCATGTTTTACCTACACACCTGTATACTTGGGGTAATTTACCGTAGCTAATTAAACTACCAATCTATATTTCCTTCGCTCCATAGATGCTGCTGCACCCGCTGAGATCCATTCTCTTGGCCGACTTCCGAAGCCGGCTTTGCAGGTCGGGATCTGCCCCTCCCCCCCGCCGCCTGAGGCCGTGATCTCTGTTAGTCTGCCAAAAGGGATAATACTGCAAGGCTCTGGAACCAAGAGTGCCGGAAAATCAGTGGTGAACCTCACCAGAAGGAACTGCAGATGCTGGTTTAAAGTGAAGATAGACACAAAATGCTGGAGTAACGCAGCGGGACAGGCAGCATCGCTGGAGAGAAGGAATTGGCGGCGTTTCGGGTCAAGATACTTCTTCAAACGTCTTGACTTGACTCTTGAGGTTATTAGTCTTATTAGGAAGAGGCCTAAAGCCGTGTGTGGTAACTGCTCGGAATGCTTGAAATCTATTTAAAGCCAGTATGGAATTGGACGGCTGCTCCTGAGATGCAGAACCGATGAATGCTATGGGTAATGGGTCTAAAGAAGACCAATTTCATGATCATAGAGAGATAGAGCACGGAAACAGGCCCTCAAGCCTTCTGAGACCACGGGCATCAACTTGCGTTAATCCTACATTAATCCCATTTTTATTCTCCCAACATATGCATCAACTCCCCTCGTGTTTTACCTACACACCTGTATATTTGGGGCAATTTACCGTAGCTAATTAAACTACCAATCTATATGATTTTGAGCCTCTGATGTGGAAGGAAACTGGAGCACCAGGAAAGTACCCAGTGTGCACACACCACGCAGAGAGTGCCCGAGCTCAGCATTGAACCTGGGACTCCAGGGCTGTGGGGCAGTGATTCTGTCTTCTACAATATCGTTTTTCTCCAGTCCTGCAGTTTCCTGAAGCCGGATGTCACATATTTGCCAACCATTCTACCAAAGTAATTCAACTACATTCTGCACTCTGAATGTTCCCCTTTTCCCTCCTTACTGTACTTGAATTTGACTTGATTATATTTACGTATAGTGTTATCTGATTTAGTTTAGCTTAGACATACAGCATGGGAGCAGACCCTTTGGCCCACCATGCCCATGCCAACTAGTGAGCACCCGTTCATACTACCCAATTTTCTCATCCTCTCCCTACATTTGAGGCAGTTTACAGAGGCCAGTTAACCTACAAACCCACACGTCATTGAGGTGTGGGAGGAAACTGGAGCACCTGGAAGAAACCCACGTGGTCACAGGGAGAATGTGCAAACTCCACACAGACAGCGCCTGAGGTCAGGATTGAACCTGGGTTTCTGGCGCTGTGAGTCAGCAGCTCTTACGACTGCACCACTGCGCTGACCTATTGACTGGATAGCATGCAAAATAAAGCTTTTCACTGTACCTCGATACAAGCAACAATAATTAACCTAAATAAGATACTTCCATGGGTTTTCAACCTTTCAAGTTTCAAGCGAATCCCTCTCATAATGAGCTTCATAATTAATACAGACCCTTCTAGAAAATAGGATCTACACTTGCACTCTTTTTACAGAAAAATATCATTTAAGATGTAACTGTATCTAACAGAAGACACAGCCAATAATAAGCCAATGCTGTGCAGCTCTGATAACGAGTGCAGTCACGTTAACACTGATATTTGTTCATGTGGAGATGTTTGTGAATTTAATACTGGCCATGGTTCTGGTAGTTCGGTGCTAAGAGGTAGGTGAAGAGTCATGGACAATCTGGCAGTGACCTTCACTCATCGATTGCATGGCCCAGAGATTGTTGCAACGTCTGGTTGTTGTTGCCGTGGTTTGTCCCGCAGGTAATGTCCATCACAGGTCACCATCTGACCACATGGGATGTCTTCATCTCCAGGACTGCGGGCGGTATAGGTACCTCCAGATGGCGTAGTAATGGATCCCTGCTCCGATCGCCACAAAGAGGTGCCAGATTGCGTGCGCAAATGGAATCCGCCCGTCGCTCTTGAAGAACAACATTCCCAGGGAGTAGAAGAAACCACCCACCAGTAGTTCAAATTGTCCTTCAGTGTTAGGCTGACTCAAGAGAACAAAAAAAACACCTTTATTTCAATAAACCATTTTGTTAACGGAACAGTATAGCACAGGAACAGGCCCTTCGGCCCACAATGTCCACGCTCAATGTGATGCCAAGTTAAGCTAATCCCCTCTGCCTGCACGTGATCCATATTCTTCAAATCTCAACATATCCATGTGCCTATCCAAAAGCCTCTTAAATGCCTCTATCGTATTTACCTCCACCGTCACCCCTGGCAGTGTGTTACAGACACCCACCACTCTCTGTGTAAAAAAAATTGCCCCACACATCTCTTTTAAAACGTTGCCCCTGTCACCTTAAAGTTACACCCTCTGGACTTTGCATTTCCACTCTGGGAAATATATTCTAACTGTCTACAAAGATAAACACAAAGAGCTGGAGTAACTCAGCGGGTTAGGCAGTATCTCTGGAGAAAATGAATGGGTGACGTTTTGGGTTGGAACCCTTCTTCAGACATTTGTGCCGAGCATTGTTATAAACCAGCATCTGCAGTTCTTTGTTTCTAACTGTCTACAATATCTATACCTCTCATAATTTTATATACTTCTATCAGGTCTCCACTCAGCCTCCGACCTTTCAGAGATAACAATCCAAGTCTGTCCAACCTCTCCTTATATCTAATACTCACTAATCCAAGCAATTCCTTGTCAATATTGCATGCACCTTTGTAGGAGAAGCAGATGTAATTTATAAATTAGCACCTTGGCAACAGTCCCCTCACCAAACGTCAAAGAACATCAACAGTTTTCATGAACAGGCGCAAAACAATTTACAAAGTAGTTTTAAATTATAATTTCTGTTGCAATTTCAAGAAATAACGCATCATTTTGGGCACAGCATGCTCCCATGAGTAGGAATCACTTAATAATTTGATCATTCATTTTAATTCGGAGCTAAATGAGAAATGGATAACATGTTTTAAAGACAAATATATATATAGTATTAAAAAAATCCATTTCTGACTGGTTCCTCTGGAGGCTTCGACAACCATTCAATGTTTTAAAATTAAGAAACAATTGTGCCTCAATTCTCGCCTTTGTGTTTGTGGACTGAAGTCTCAGTTAAGAAGCCTGAGTAAATTGTCACAGTGGACACTCCAACACCATCTGCCATTTGGAGTATTCTGTACAATTCCACTACAGGAAGAGTGTGGGCGTTTGCAGAATGTTGTCTGGATTAGTGGGTATTAGCTACAAGGAAAGATTGAAGAAACTTGGATTATTTTCTCTAGAATACCGGAGGTTGAAAGGAGATATGATAGATGTTGAGGCATAGATAACATAGAAACATAGAAAATAGGTGCAGGAGGAGGTCATTCAGCCCTTCGAGCCAGCACCGCCATTCATTGTGATCATGGCTGATCGCCCCCTATCAATAACCCAAGCCAGCCTTCTCCCCCTATCCCTCGACTCCACTAGCCCCTAGAGCTCTTTCTAACTCTCTCTTAAATCCATCCAGTGACTTGGCCTCCACTGCCCTCTGTGGCAGAGAATTCCATAAATTCACAACTCTCCGTTTTTTCTCACCTCAGTCTTAAATGACCTCCCCTTTATTCTAAGATTGTGGCACCTGGTTCTGGACGCGCCCAACATTAGGAACATTTTTCCTTCATCGAGCTTGTCCAGTCCTTTTATAATTTTGTATGTTTCTATAAGATCCCCCTCATCCTTCTAAACTCCAGTGAATACAAGCCTAGTCTTTTCAATCTTTCCTCATATGACAGTCGTGCCATCCCAGGGATCAATCTCGTGAACCTACGCTGCACTGCCTCAATCACAAGGATGTCCTTCCTCAAATTAGGAGACCAAAACTGTACACAATACTCCAGATGTGGTCTCACCAGAGCCCTATACAACTGCAGAAGAAGGTCCAAAGGGTGGAAATGTCAAAGACTAGTGGACTTATCTTTACGGTGAGAGGGGGAAAGTTTAATGGAGCCGAGCAGTGTGAGTTTCTTTACACATAGTGAGGAAGGTGTGTAGAATGCGGTGCCAGGGGTGGTGGTGGTGGAGGTGCCATGATAGTGGCATTTAAGAGGCTTTTAGATGGATATGCAAGGAATGGAGAGATATGGATCACGTGCTGGCAGATGAGGTTTGTTTATCTTGACATCATGTTACACATGGACATTGTGGGTCGAAGGACATTGTGGGCGTCACTGCATGAGAAAGATAAATAAATAGACAAAGTATTGAAAATACCGTCACACCGAATGGAGCAGTTTTGGAACTTCTTACCATGGAGAGAATGACGAGTGCGGGAAAGATGCCCATCACCATGTAGCAGATCATTTCCACGATTTTGTACCTGCAAAGTGGCCAGAGGGACAGGGATGGGATGGAGAGAATTTTGAGAATTAATATATTGGGTACATCAAGAGTGAACTTAGGCACCATGTAGTTGCTGTAACATCATTTAAACCACTTTTGAACAAGTACATGGATAGGGAAAGTTTAGAGGGATAAGGGCCAAATGTGGGATGGTGGGACTAGCATTATATCTTTGTCGGCATGGGGAAGTTGGGCTGAAGGGCCTGTTTCCATGCTGTATGACTCATGATTATGATCACCTTCCTGCAACTTTTAATTCAGTATCTTGATTAAACAACATAAAGTTTGTAAATGGACCAACTAAAGGAGGAAGAGGTTCAAAGGGAAAGTGGGTCATAGTAGATTGAAAAATCAGATGAAGGCCAGAGTACCTCCAATTCAATGGGACTTTAGAACAGGCGATCTTTCTCATTCTCACTCTCCCAGTCAACTAAGGATAGAGCAAGCTCCAGGATGCTGCCTGTCCCGCTCAGTTACTCTAGCATTGTGAGTCTATCTAAAGGCATTGATTACAGGCAATGCAAAAATCACAAAGCACAACGTCCAATAATGAAGAAAATGAATGAACGTGATAAAACAGGTTGTAATAATATTGGAGTATAGGGGTGAAGAAAGTTGAAAGAGGATTTACTGATGGTGGAGTTTTATGTTTTGCTATTCATGAGGAAGCTGATGACGCACTGACATTTAGATGATTTGTTAGGTGGCAAGAGCATGTTTTATATCGAGGAATGTTAAATTCAGGCTGATTGTAACCACGGTCCATTAACCTCGGATGGGCAGCATTAAAATGGCTCCATCAAAATATGAAACAAAATAATTTGCACAAACAAATGGAAAATGTTTTTTTTATAACGTCTTGGAATTCGAATACAAATTGGACTGTGATCGATCGAGATTGTTATTGCTGAAAAGGAATTAGCCTGAAGATTGTCCTCTCGCACAGTTCAAAGGGAGAGCAGGACCTCCACAATACAAAGGATATGTGCGGGGCAAGGTTTTTTTTGCACACAGAGGGCGTTGAGTGCCTGGATTGTGCTGGTGGTGGTGGAGGTAGATACGATAGTGGACTTACAAGACTTTGAGGCACATGATATGCAGAGAAAGGAGTGACATGGATTATGTGTAGGTAGATAGATTTGGTCTTGGCATCATGTTCAGCATGGACATTGTGGGCCGAAGGGCCTGTTCCTGTGCTGTACTGTTCTATGTTCTATATCAGTGGTTCCCAACCTTTTTTAGCTCATGGCCCCCTTGGGATCTTTTAATTTTTCTGTGACCCCCCCCCCACCGACATTATTAGCGGAACAAAAGTACTTCAATATTATAATACCTTCCATAAAAATATCAGTGTCTATTAATTGCACATATATTCTCTTTTATTCTATTCCACAAACATCAAAAATATTTTGTGGGTTCAATAAAACAACCATTTATGATCATACATTAAAAATATATTTCAACTACATAGATTTAAATTTATTAGAAGTGAAATTTAGGAGGCAACAGGGTGGTAGCTTAGCCGATAGCCCCCTTAATCCCCAAATTTTTCTGTGGCCCCCCTGAAATTTGCCATGGTTATGGCCCCAGGTTGGGAATCACTGTTCTATATAATACACAATAGTGTGTGGCCATTACTGATTGTGCTTGGTTGTAACTGTGATAGTGTCGCATTATCACAAATTGATAATAAACTATTGCAGCACTGATTGAACACAAACTCAAAACCGACGCTAGGGTCGGGTGAGCGGGTGTACGGGAGGGCAGTGGGATATATCTCCCCTTCTTTCACTTCTTCGTTAGTTCTGGGGTTTTTCTTTTTTCTTTTTCGCGGCTTTCTCGAAATTCTTTCTTTTTCTTTTTCTTTTCTTCTTTCTTTCCCTTTCTTCCTTTTTTCTGATTTAGTTATTAGTTTATAAAATGTTAAAAGTGAAGCAGTACGAAAATTGTTATGTCAATTACTTTCTCCTTGTACAATTGCTTCTAATAAAATAAATATTTACAAAAAAAACGACTGCAGCACAGCCACTAGGTTGTGTGTGGAGAAAATCTATTTACATTTTGCATTCAATAACTTCAAGAGTTCGGAGTCAAGAACGTTTAATTATTATATGTACTGACAACGGAACAAGGAAATTCTTGCTTGCAGCAGCAATAACAGGCCTGGGGTTTCTCCAGTTGCTCCGGTTTCCTCCCACACTCCAACAATGTACAGGTTTGTAGGTTAATTGGCTTTGTTGCTTATACCGGAGCACCCAGAGAAAACCCACGCAGGTCACGGGGAGAACGTACAAACTCTGTAATGAAAGCACCCGTAGTCCGGATCAAACCCGGGTTTCTGGTGCTTGTGAGGCACCAACCCTACCGCTGTACCACCCTTTATGTTATTAAATCTAGGACAGTACGATCTACATATTAATGTTTTCTGATCGATGTTGTTTACTTTTTATTCTCCTAGTCATGTCATCACAAATGGAAGTATTTTTGAGGTAGTAGTATTTACCGAAGCTTAAAAAATATTTTTTTTCCATCAAAATAATGAGGTGAACTGAACATTCTTGGAACATGCAAGAGGTTCCTATTAGGAAGATGTACTGGGCTGTGTTAAATACTGTTCTCAGACTAGCCTCCAGGGGGCAGAGTAGGCTTAACATTCAGTAAAACAGAGTACTGGAGGAACTCAGCGGGTCAGGCAGCATCTGTGGAGGTAATGGATGGAAGGCTTTTCAGATCGGGACCCTTATTCAGACTGATTCTGAAGAGCCGTTAGTCTGTGGAATAGTGTCAACCTGTAACATCACCGGTCCATTCCTTCTGAACCTTCAGTATTTTGTAGTCGGCAGGGCAGTACTCTGCATATCGCCAACTTGGACAATTTTACATTTTATCAAGCCAATTAATCAAGCCAATTAAACTACAAACTTGTACGTCTTTCGAGTGTGGGAGGAAACCGAAGATCTCGTAGAAAACCCACGCAGGTCACGCGGGGAAAATACAAACTCCATACAGACAGCACCCGTAGTCAGGATCGAACCTGGGTCTCTGGCGCTGCATTTTTGCTGTAAGGCAGCAACTCTACCGCTGTGCCACCGTGACTGATTCCCTCCACAGATCAACGTCATAACATCACAAGATCATGTGATAGGAGCCATTCGGCCCATCAAGTCTACTCCGCCATTCAATCATGGCTGATCTATCTCTCCCTCCTAACCCCATTCTCCTGTCTTCTCCCCATAACCCCAGACACCCATACTAATCAAGAATCTATCTATCTCTGTTTTAAATATATCCACCAACTTTGTCTCCACAACCTTCTGTGGCAAAGATTCACCACCATCAAGAGTCTAAAGAGAGAGAATCAAGAATTTACCATCTGTGGCAATATAGGACCAGTGAAATTATAACTTGCATCATCAGCATTACAAGCCTGTACACAATACATTTAGGTAACATCTGATAAACAAAAAAGATGAAATTAATAACCTCAGTTATAATATTCAATCCAACAGCATGAATATTGAATCGACAATAGACAATAGGTGCAGAAGTAGGCCATTCGGCCCTTCGAGCCAGCACTGCCATGCAATGTGATCATGGCTGATCATCCACAATCAGTACCCCTTCCTGCCTTTTCTTCATATCCCTTGAAGAGCACTATCTAGCTCTCTCTTGAAAGTATCCAGACAATGGGCCTCGTCCCATTTTTTGTCCCGTCCCCCTGCCCCCACCCCACCTCTACTTTCAGTGTGGAGGGTTCTGACGTGAAACATCACCTCAAGTCAAGTCAAGTTTATTTGTCACATACACATACGAAATGTGCAGTGAAATGAAAGTGGCAATGCTTTTTCTCCAGAGATGCTGCCTGATCTGCGCCCCCAACCCCTCCCCCTCCCCTTCCATCTAAATCACCTCCTCTGGCTTCACATTTCATGTTGCTTCACCCATGATCTCACAACCTTTTGTCTTTTCATCCCTGGTCTTTGACCACTCGTCGTCTGGCAGTCTAATCCCCCCCCCCCCCTCCTCATTCCCCCCCCCCCCCCCCCCCCCCCCCCCCCCCCCCCCCCCCCCCCCCCTCCATCTAAATCACCTCCTCTGGCTTCACATTTCATGTTGCTTCACCCATGATCTCACAACCTTTTGTCTTTTCATCCCTAGTCTTTGGCCACTCGTCTAGATGGCAGTGTAAACCCCCCCCCCCCGTCACCTGTATCCCCACCTATCACTTGTATGTGTTTTTTTCCAGCTCCAACGTTTTACCCCCTACTTCATCTGACAAGCATCTCTAAGACGTCTGTGACACTTTGACTTACCAGAAATTGGTAAAACCATTCCCTGCAAACTTCAGAAATACTTTATCCATCCATCTGCCAATGAAATCCACCCTCCGCCACCTCCAGTTTAAATTCTATTTGGAATATTTTGGAGGACCCAGAACCAAGAACCAAGTCCTCTCACCTGTATCCACCCATCACTTACCAGACTTTGTCCCGTTCCCCCCCCCCCAATCTTTTTTTCCCAGCTTTCTCCCCCCCACTACAATCTCTGAAAAATGATCCTGACCCAAAACATTGTCTATCCATCCATGCCCTCCAGAGATGCTGCCTGACTCACACAGTTACTCCAGCACTTTGTGTTTTGCTCAAGATTCCAACATCTGCACTTTCTTGTGACCCCAGCCTTAACAGTCAGTGTGTGCTTCTGGGCGGTTTTTGAAAAACACTCTGTTCCTGGAAGTAGATATATAATGTGATGTGTGGATAAGCGGGCTGGAGGTGGCGTAACCCATATCTCACCCTCTGTTCGCCTAGATTAGTGCCATGAAACTGCTACTGCCAGCTTTAACAAGACTCACCAACACCATGGTGAGTACATCCCTCCCACTATTTTCTCTGCACCCTCTACTTCACATTCAGTTGGTCGAGTTACTCACCTTTCGTGAAACAGAAATACATAGAGAGTCCCCACACAGGCCATTATCCAAATGATCCAACGCATGTGAGATGCCCATGGGCCCAGCTCCCGTAGATTCAGCCTGTTGAACGAAACAGTAGTAGAGTCATACAGCATGGAAACAGGCCGCTCGGCCCAACTAGACCGTGCTGGCCAAGATGCCCCATCTAAGCTAGTCCCATTTCCCTTCATTTAGCCCATATTCCCCCTAAACCTTCCTATTTATATACCTGTCCAAAATGCCTATTAAATGTCAGAAGTTATGGGGAGAAGGCAGGAGAATGGAGTTAGGAGGGAGAGACAGATCACCCTCTGTGTGAAAAGGTTGCCATTCAGCTTCCTCATTCTTCTTTAGTTTAGAAGAAGAAGGGTTCTGCCCAGAAACGTCACTTATCTATTTTTTCCAGAGATGCTGCCTGACCCGCTGAGTTACTGCCAGCATTTTATGTCTATGTTCGATGTAAACCAGCATCTGCAGCTGCTCCCTGCACCTCCAGCTTGCTCGTGTTTGCAAGAACAAGTGAACTAATGTCACTTCCAAAGACATAATTCTCCCAGGAAAAATTAGGAATATTCCCCTTGGTCTTAAAATAACGTGAAGCTGGCACTGATTATAGGTGTCCGAGGTTATGGGGAGAAGGCGGGAGAATGGGGTTAGGAGGGAGAGATGGATCAGCCATGATTGAATGGCAGAGTAGACTTGATGGGCTGAATGGCCTAATTCTACACCTATCCCTTATGACTACGTTGGAGTGAATGGGGTTAATGTACTCTGTCCCAATGGCCTTGCTGATGCCACAGTCATATCCCAGGAGGGAAAAAGCTAGGTTTTTTCCAATTAGACTTCTTCATTTGTAAACTCATGAGGAGAAATTCATCCCTGAGCAATAAAATAAACCATCAGGCAAACCACAAATTTTCAGCAGCAAGGTATAGAGCAAACTTAAATCCCGCAACCTGCTAAATTTAGCAATTTAATTCATAACTGCATTACCTAGGAGACCAAGGTATTAAAGCCGTCCGGGTAATTCATGAAAGTGGAAAAATAAGAAAGGATTATTACTGTAAATTTAAAGCAATTGCCGATGTGGTCTTGAACCCACACATAAATTAGCTGAATAAATAACACAAGATAGACACAAAGTGCTGGAGTAACTCAGCGGGTCAGGCAGCATCTCCGGAGAAAATGGATCGGTGACGTTTCGGGTTGGGATGTCTGAAGAAGGGTCCCGACCCAGAATGTCAACTATCCATTTTCTCCAGAGATGCTGCCTGACCCGCTGAATTACTTCAGTACTTTGTGTCGATCTTCTGTATATACCAAAGCATCCGCAATTCCTTTTTACACTTAATAACTGTTTTTGGTAGGTAATTCTCTTGGAAACTTATTTAAAGTCACATTTTGAGGATAAATGTTCCTTCTGAATAAATCACACAAAAGTGAGAGAAAAAAAAAAGTTGACACTCGACATAAAGCTGTATGCAAAGTAAGAAGGGCCTCGACCCAAAACGTCGTCTATTCCTTCTCTCCATAGATGCTGCCTCACCCGCTGAGTTTCTCCAGCATTTTTTGTAAACCAATTGTTCTCATCCGTATTTACTGAGGAGAAGATCACTGAAGCTAAGGAATTAGATTGTGATGTCTGAGATCAGATATGAGTTACTGAAGAGAAGCAATTGAAGGATTTAATGTGTATCAAAATAGATAAATCCCCATGGCCTGAACAAGTACTTCCTGTGGGAAGTAACTGTTGTATTGTTCCAGGACCTTATGGTCTTCTGACGAGATGGAACTAATTGGGGGCGGCACACTAGTGCAGCAGGTGAAACATCTGCCTCACAGCACCGGGGACCCAGGTTCGATTCTGACCTCGGGTGCTGTCTGCGGGGAGTTTGCACGTTCTCCCTGTGACTGCGTGGGTTTTTTCTCAGGTGCAGACACAAAATGCTGGAGTAACTCAGCGGGCGACGCCGCATCTCTGGAGAGGAGGAATGGGTTACGTTTCGGGTCGAGACCCTTCTTCAGACTGATGTCGGGACAAAGATAGATTGTAGGCGGAGACAGTAAGTGGTGGGAGAACTGGGAAGGGGGAGGGGGATGGAGAGAGAGGGAAAGCAAGTTAGAGAAGCCAATGTTCATACCGCTGGGGTGTAAACTACCCAAGCGAAATATGAGGTGCTGTTCCTCCCAATTTGCGCTGGGCCTCTCTCTGACAATGGAGGAGGCCCAGGACAGAAAGACCAGATTGGGAATGGGAAATTCCTCGGGTGTTCCATTTTCTCCCACCTCCCCCAAAATGTGCGGGTTTGTAGATCAATAGGCTTCTGCACATTTCCCCTCAGTGTGTAAGGAGCGAGTGGAGAATATTGGTTAACAGAACTAGTGTGAACGGGTGATTTGCTCAAGATTCTAGCATCTGTACTTTCATCCGCCTCTACGTCGATGCCATCTGTTTGTCTCATTATCGCCCTTATAGTCACAACCTTTAGTTCTTTGTTCACTCACCAGGGGGCATACGAGGCAGCGATGAAGAAATAGATCACCATTCTGTCGAACATGTGGAAGCAGTGCTCCGTTGTTCTGGAGAAAGAAAGAAGATAATTGTGCAGAATTCCTCTGTGTGTCGTCCACAAACAAAGTTTAGATAAGCATTGTTTTGCTTCACAAAAAATGAGTAGGACATCGTCCCTCTAAATGTAATCCTAGCTCAGCACAGAGGCGTTCCAATGCTTCCAATTAAAACGGGTGTAATCAGAACTGTCCCTACTGCTGAAAACCCCCTAAATGGGTCAGACTCTTTTGTATAATAATTACGCTCGTCTTCTAAATTCAACACACACAAAATGATAGGGCTAGATAGGGCTCTTAAAAATAGCGGAGTCAGGGGATATGGGGAGAAGGCAGGAACTGATTGGGGATGATCAGCCATGATCACATTGAATGGCAGTGCTGTCTCGAAGGGCCGAATGGCCTACTCCTGCACCTATTGCCTATTGTCTATTGACTATTGTCTAAAATGCTGGAGAAACTCAACGGTTCAGGCAGCGTCTCTGGAGAACATGGAGAGGTGACGTTTCGGGTTTCCGATTCGAAATGCCGCCTATCCATGTTCTCCAGGGATGCTGCCTGACCCGTTGAGTTACTCCAGCATTTTGTGTCTGTCTTCGGTATAAACCAGCGCCTGCAGTTCCTCGTTATTACACACCCACACAATGATGTTGCCAGGACTTGAGGGCCGGAGTGATAGAGAGAGTTTGAGCAGGCTAGGACTTTATTCCTTGGAGCACAGGAGGCTGAGGGATGATCTTATCAAGGTGTACAAAATCATGAAGGGATTAGATAGCTAGGGTGACTGTACAGGGTCTGTTACCCAGAGTTGGGGAATCAAGAACCAGAGGACTTAGGTTTAAGGTAAGAGGGGAAATGTTTCATAGGGACCTGGGGTGGATCCTTTTCCACAGAGGGTGGAGGTTATTGGGATCAGCTGCCAGAGGAGGTAGTTGAGGCAGGTACTATAACGTTTAAGAGACATTTGGACAGGTACATGGATTGGAAAAATTTACAGGGTGGTGAATCTGTGGAATTCTTTGCCACAGAAGGCTGTGGAGGACAACCCAGTGGAAATACATAAGGCGGAGATAGATAGACTCTTGATTAGTACGGGTGTCAGAGGTTATGAGGAGAAAGCAGGAGAATAGGGTTATGAGGGAGAGATATATCAGCCATGACTGAATGGCAGAGTGGACTTGATGGGCCGAACGGCCTAATTCTACTCCTATCACTTATGATCTTATGAAAAGCTTGGAGAGACTTGGGGTAAACACAAGGCAGGTAGGACTGGTGCAGAGGGGCATGTTGGTCGGCGTGGGCAAGTTGGGCCTGTTTCCGTGCTGTATGACACTATTACACGCACATCCACACACACACAAACATGCATATGCATAAATTAACACACACACACTCATCTCCACACACATCCACACACCCAAAACATACGTGCATACACAAACACACACACAAACCCTCACCACACACATCTAACACGTTCATGCACACACACACACACAAACACACACACACACAAACAAACACACACACACAAACATACACACACAGACCAATTAGGTTGTGGAAAGAACGGTGAAAAAGAAAAACATTTGAATTTCCCTTTTTTTAAAAGACACAATATGACATTACTGCCTGGTCCACTGCCAACTCAGTATTCACATGGAGGATATTACTCGTCCTATTTACATAAAGCCAGCCGTTGCCTAGCAACATTATTCTGGTCTATTTAGACGTTGTTGGTGGTTTATGCTTCATATTTAATTAATCAACTGACAGGTGGCAGAATATCAACAAATTGAAAACCCAGTGTCTGGCACCGGCCAAAGAAACGATGTTCACTAATGTGTTAATGGTATTGTTAATGTGACCAAGATTCTGGCCCCTCTCTCCCACCACGATGCTCGGGACATGCTAGGTCTGGGAATGCAGAAGGATGGAATTCCCCACTCTCCCCACTCTTCAGGATAACCCCAGAGGAACGTCCTCCCTTAATAACGTTCCATCGAGATAAATCTGAAGGACGGCCCTGACCCAAAACGTCACCCGTCCTTTTCCTGCAGATTCTCTCTGACCCACTGAGTTACTCCAGCACTTTGTGTCCATCTAAGACTCAAAGCCTATTCAACAGTGAATTGGCGGTAGCATTGTGAAGGTCTGACTGGGGTGAATCCAGATTGGAAAAGAATGGGGCGATGAGAAGAGATTAGTTTATTTTGGCATCAGGTTTGGCACAGACATTGTTGGCCGAAGGATCTGTTTCTGTGTTGTACTGTTCTACGTCTTATGAAAGGATGATGTCCCTGTATACTAGGTCCATAGTTCCTCTGAAAGCGAAAACGACACAAAGTGCTGGAGTAACTCAGTGGGTCAGGCAACATCTCTGGAGAACATGGATCGGAGAGGTTTCGGGGACCGGACCCTTCCGAAATGGTTCTTCAAAGACGCTGCCTGACCTGCTGAGTTACTCCAGCATTCTGTGACTGCTTGCCTCACTTCATGTCAGATGTTCACTGCAGGAAGGACAACAACTCCAGCCCAGCCCACCCACCCAGCCGACTGACAAGATTGCAGACTTCTTCATACTGAAGAAACCAAGTGCAGATCACTTCACAGAACACTTCGATTCTAATGCCCCTGTCCCACTTGGGAAACCTGAACGGAAACCTCAGGAGACTTGGCGCGGAACCCAAGGTTTCCGTGCGGTTCCCGGAGGTTGCAGGTAGGGATGGTCGCATATGAAGTTAAACATGAAGCCCATGTAACTGCTTTTGATCTTATGACCTGCCACACGACCGTCCTCCAATTAACGTTTAATTTCAACAATTTTAGATAACCAACCCGACGAGGGTGGCGGGAGCCTGGAACGCACTGGCAGAAGTGCTGGTTTAGTTTTAGTTTAGTTTAGAGATACAGCACGGAAACAGGCCCTTCGGCCCACCGTGTCCGCGCCGACCAGCGACCCCCCCGCACACGAACACCCACTGGGGACAATTGTTTTACATTTACACCAAGCCAATTAACCTACAAACCTGCGCGTCTTTGGAGTGTGGGAGGAAACCGAAGATCTCGGAGAAAACCCACGCAGGTCACGGGGAGAACGTGCAAACTCCGTACAGACAGCACCCGCAGTCAGGATCGAACCCGGGTCTCCGGCGCTGCATTCGCTGTAAGGCAGCAACTCTACCGCTGCGCCACCGTGACTGCCCTAAGCAACGTCTAAGAAGCTTTTGGATGGACCCATGGAAATGCGGGGAATGGAGGAATATTGATCACGTGCATGCGGATATGAGTTTGTCATGGCATCGCGCTTGGCACAATCATTGTGGGCCGAAGGGCCTGTTCCTGTGCTGTACTGTGCTATGATCTGACTTGAAACTCTGTATCAGTCTCCACAGTTGTTGCTTGACCTGCTGAACCTATCTCTATGGAAGATTACCAGTACATGCAGAGCTTTGTGTGTTTCCGATAAGCACTTGACATCTCTATCACTGGTTATCTTTCTCCTGTTTAATCCTCCCCGCTCTCTGTTATCATCCAACTCCATCTATTTAAATTCCCCAGGAAGGTTGCCCCACCTTGCCCCCTCTCCCAACCCCCTCCAATGTGCTGGTGTAGCTCAGCGGGTCAGGCTGCATCTCTGGAGAACATGGAGAGGTGACGTTCAACCCAGGCACAAAATGTCATCTATCCATACTTGGTTTTGTCCTGCCCCACCTCTCTTCCAGATTTCACCTCTCCACTACAATAAGTCTGAAGAAGGGTCCCGACCCGAAACGTCACCTATCCATTTTCTCCTGAGATGCTGACTTTTCGCCTGACCTGCTGACTTTGGTTTTTTAGTGCAAGATTCCAACAACTGCAGTTCTTGTAGCTATGCTGATTCTGTGCCCGATTCTGCTGTCTGGTTGTAGATTGATCCTGTACCTTGATTCCAACCTCCACTAAATATACACGCCCTCCTGGCACACTGGAACCCGGATCAAACCTGCTGTACGTCACTTACCGCAAATGGCTTTTCTTCCAGGAGATGGTGTGAAAGACAGTGGAGACGATAAAAAGACCACTCAGTCCGAACCCATAGATCCATGCTGTGATCACCTCCCACTGATCATCGGAAAGGCCGTAGAGGATGGAACTGCCGAGTATACTGGGGATGATCCACAACTGAAAGCAAAAAGCATGTGGACTCAGGACACCGCATTCATAAATAACACGTGGCAGCGATGGCCAAGGTTTAGTTCAGAGATACATCGCGGAAACAGGCCCTTCGGCCCACCGGGTCCGTGCCGACCAGCGATCCCCACACACTAACACCATCCTACACCCACTAGGAACAATTTTTACATTTACCAAGACAATTAACCTACAAACCTGTACGTTTTTGGTGTTCGGGAGGAAACCGAAGATCTCGGAGAAAACCCACGCAGGTCACGGGGAGAACGTACAAACACCGTACAGACAGCACCCGCGGTCGGGATCGAACCCGGGACTCCGGCGCTGCATTCGCTTTAAGGCAGCAACTGTACCGCTGCGCCACCGTAACCGCTTGTTGGAATAAAAGCTCTTTGTATTAAAATAAAGGTGCTGTCAATATCATGTGTGTGTAGCCCTTAGTGCCAGCTTCACACCACATGATGAGGTGCTGCAGAAATTACCTATCGCACTACCCCTTGTCTTTTCACCTCCGTCTTTTGTCCAACCATCTGCAATGAACCCTCGCCCCCCCCCCCCCCCCCCCCCCCACCCCCCACCTCCCCCTCCACACCTGTATCCACCTATCACTTGCCAGGCAGGATAAACACAAAGTGCTGGAGTAATTCATTTCGGGTCGAGACCAGACTTTGGCCTGCCCCCACCTCATTTGCAACCTTTCTCTCCCCATCCGATGACCACAGTCTGAAGCAGCCTCCCGACCCACAGCGTCACCTCTCCATGTTCTCCAGGCGTGCTGCCTGACCCGCTGCGTTACTCAATAACCTGGTGTCCATTTTTTGTAAACCAGCATGTGCTGTTCCTTGTTTGTTACCGAAGATAGGCACAAAAAGCCGGAGTAACTCAGCGGGACAGGCAGCATCTCTGGAGAGAAGGAATGGGTGACGTTTCGAGTCGAGACCCTTCTTCACACCCGCTCCGCTGTTGCCCGGCTGAGTGGAACTGTTCTTGACTGGTGCTTACTGAAACTGAAGCCTGAAATTCAGCAGCAGTTGATTCCCATTTCGGTACCTGTACCACCATCTGCAGTGACTCTGTCTGTCCCTGCCCCCCCCCCCCCCCCAGCCAGCTGATCCAAGTCACAGCAACACCATGTGAAAAAATGTAATGTACTGATGAAACCCAACCACTTCTCTTGATTTCTCCAGAAAGCTCAAATTGTCAAACTGCTTGTTTTACATCCAGTAGTAGATGAGTAGCAATTTCATTTCTTCTGCAGAGATGACTGAAGCTATAATCATAATCATTGTTCCCCAGTTACTGACTCTGGCAACCGATACCTACTTATCTGATCTGCTTATATCCTTGGTGTCCTATTTATCTTGAAGACAAATTGTCAATCATATTTCCATGCTATTGACAATGAAACCTATTTCTCTCGTCGTAACTTCACGCTAGAGGCAGGAAACATGTTCCCGATGTTGGGGGAGTCCAGACCCCAGGGGCCACAGTTTAAGAATAAGGGGTAAGCCATTTAGAACGGAGATGAGGAAACACTTTTTCACTCAGAGAGTTGTGAGTCTGTGGAATTCGCTGCCTCAGAGGGCGGTGGAGGCGGGTTCTCTGGATACTTTCAAGAGAGAGCTAGATAGGGCTCTTAAAGATAGCGGAGTCAGGGGATATGGGGAGAAGGCAGGAACGGGGTACCGATTGGGGATGATCAGCCACGATCACATTGAATGGCGGTGCTGGCTTGAAGGGCTGAACGGCCTACTCCTACATCTATTATCTATTAAGATGTACCAGAACATGAAGGGCATGGATAAAGTGAACAGTCAAAGTCTTTTTCCCCATGATAGAGGAATCTAAAACAATAGGACAGAGGCTTAAGGTTTAATTTAGTTTATGGTTAGTTTGGTTCAGTTACATAGCGTGGAAACAGGTACTTGGGCCCACAGAGTCCGTGCCGAACAATGATCACCCTTCCACTAACACCGTCCTACAATCCAGGTACAATTTACAGAAGCCAATCACCCTACAAATCTGTATGTCTTTGGAGCGTGGGAGAAAACCGGAGCACCCGGAGAAAACCCGCGCAGGTCACAGGGAGAATGTACACACTCCGTACAGACAGCACCCGAGGTCAGGAGCGAACCTGAGATCTCTGGCGCTTTAAGACATCAACTCTACCACTGTGCCACCGTGCCATGAGAGAAGAAAGATTGGAATGGGACCTCAGGGGCAAGGTTTTCACTCAGATTGTAGTCCGTATCTGGAATGAGTTGACAGAGGAAACTTTCGAAGCGTATGCACAGACAATTTTTGGATAGATGTATGGAGTGGAAAGGTTTAGAAGGCTATGGGCCAAATGCAGGCAAATGGGACTAGTCTAATACGCCAACTTGGTTGGCATGGACCAAGGTGGGATAAAGGGCTTGTTCCAGTGTTGTATAACTGCAACTTTATGTCAGGTTATTTACTTGTGATCAATTTATAGTTTCTGTTTTTTGTGTGGATCTGGATTAAGATTTTCAATTAAAGATTATTTTAACTGGGTCAGAAGATAAACCCACAATACATCAGTTATACTACACCTCTCTGCAATAAGAGATGGGTTCTCAGGTACCGGTCACCAGGGATTCCAACTGTTGAGACACACCTGGTATTGACTATTCTATCTGGTCCACGTGAGTATATTTTGAGGAAGGACATTCTCGCTATTGAGGGAGTGCAGCGTAGGTTTATAAGGTTAATTCCCGGGATGGCGGGAATGTCATATGCTGAGAGAATGGAGCAGCTGGGCTTGTACACTCTGGAGTTTAGAAGGATGAGAGGATATCTCATTGGAACATATAAGATTGTTAAGGGTTTGGACACGCTAGAGGCAGGAAACATGTTCCCGATGTTGGGGTAGTCCAGAACCAGGGCCACAGTTTAAGAATAAGGAGTAAGCCGTTTAGAACGGAGACGAGGAAACACTTTTGAGTGGTGAGTGTGTGGAATTCTCTGCCTCAGAGGGCGGTGGAGGCGGGTTCTTTGGATGCTTTCAAGAGCGCTAGATAGGGCTCTTAAAAATAGTGGAGTCAGGGGATATGGGGAGAAGGCAGGAACGGGGTACTGATTGAGGATGATCAGCCATGATCACATTGAATGGCGGTCGGTGCTGGCTCGAAAGGCCAAATGGCGTTGCTGGCTCAAGGCCAAGTCTGAGATGCTTTCCTCAAGGACATTTGGACTGTTAGTTAATATTTGCTTGTTATCTCGATAAACAACAGGCAAAACGAGCTCAGAAGCGCTGGGAGAGTCATGCTCATGGTGTTTCGGTAGTTCCTGTGGTCCTGGCTCTTGTGAGTTACTGAAGCCTGCTGTAATGGCCCCATTAACAAAACCGTGTGGACAATCCATGCAATGAACCAGTGAAGAAGGGTTACGACCCAAAGCGTCACCTAGTCTTTACCTCCAGGGATGCTGCTTGAGCCACTGAGTTACTCCAGCATTTTGTGTCTATCTACAGTATAAACCAGCATCTGCAGTTCCTTCCCACAAATGCAATAAACTGTAGCTTGAGTTGTTTTTTCCCTGAGTATCTATCAATTCCTAGGTTTCATTAATCAGGTCGACCCAGCCTCTAACTCTCCTGGTCTTTCCACGTCTCTATGGAGATGCTTGTCCAAAATCTAGCGATCAGAAATGTACTCGGTCTATGTACAATCTCAGTCCATGTACACTTTGAACTTGAAGGGGACATGATGTTGCAGGAAATTTGCTGATTCTTGTGTACTGCCTTGGTATAATCTAGAGTAAGGGGCCTGTCCCACTTAGGCGACTCTTTAAGGGCCTGTCCAACTTGGCGATTTTTTTCGGCAACTGCCGGCATCATTGACTGACGTATATGGTCACAGAAAAAAAAATTTAAAGCTTCGCAACATATTTTTGGCACTGCTGGATTTTGAAATGTTCAAAATCTTTTGGCGACATGGATATGACGCTGGCAGTCGCCGAAAAAAATCGCCAAGTTGGACAGGCCCTTCAGGCAGCTGCCAGGGACTAGTTTTAATGGGATTCACCTACAACACCTGGCGACAACCCACGACAGCAAAAATTGTTGCCACTTTCGCCGAAGAATTTTCGACATGTTGAAGATTTTGCGGCAGTCGCCTGTAGTCGCCCAAAGAAATCGCCCAAGTGGGACAGACCCACAACTGAGTCATGCAGCATGGAGACAGGCCCTTTTGGCCCAAATTGCCCATGCTGACCAAGAGACCAAAGAACTTGTCAGTGTTGTAAATGAGGAAGTGTGAATGGGGTAAGTGGTCCTCAGCTTTGAGATGCTGGGAAGTTTTGACCTAAAAGAGAAAATTAACAAAAGGACGTGTGATAATGTTCTATTTTAATTTATTTGATTACCTGGTGAAAAATAAAATTAGACACCAAGACAGAAAGGAGGCACAGGCTTCTGTTTGTCAACTGACGTGACCCAAACCGACATTTGGAACAGTTTAGTTTAGACAATAGACAACAGGTGCAGGAGTAGGCCATTCGGCCCTTTGAGGGAGCACTGCCATTCAATGTGATCATGACTGATCATCCCCAATCAATACCCCGTTTAGAGATACAACGTGAAAATAGGCCCTTCGATCCACCGAGACCACGCCGACCATCGATCACCCATTCACACCTGGTCTATGTTATCCCATTTTCTCATCCACTCCCTACACACTGAGGGTCATTTACAGAGGGCCAATTAACCTGTAAACCCGCACGGCTTTGGAATGTGGGAGGAAACAGGAGCACCAGGAGGAAATCCACGCGGTCACACAGGGAGAACGTGCAAGCTCTACGCATACAGCAGCGGAGGTCAGGATGGAACCTCGATCACTGCGCCTGGTGCTGTGAGGCAGCGGTTTTACCCCAGCGGCACTGTGCCGCCCACTGTTGCAAGTTTCCTTTGACCATTACCATTGCACACCCTCAATTCCACAGCAAGACATTGGCTACGATCTAATTACAAACCGGAACGGTGATAGACAGCGGACTAGGCAACATTATAATCCCTATACTGTTAATGGCCTGCTGCTTATTCTCTTAAACTCTATCTTGTATCAACTCGCTAAAGATAATCCACCTGATTAATATTAAATCAGCTGATTTACTTGTGATTTTAAATAGAGCAGCACTCTTCCAGAGGATAATAAATTATTCAGTTGTAATATTGTTCAGAATTCTGATGTGCAAACAGCTGTCAGATGGGAAACAGTGTCATTCAAATGTGAAATGTATGCATTATTATTCGGTCATATACAGAATCAGTCTAGGATATGTCACTGAATGAGATTTTATAGTTTAGAGATACAACGCAGATTCAGGCAACTTCGGCTCACTGAGTCCGCATCAACCAGCGATCCCTCCCCCACCCAAGTCACATCAGCATCTCACCTTCCCCTGACTATTCTGAAGAAGGATCTCGAACCGAAACGTCACCCATTCCTTCTCTCCAGAGATGCTGCCTGTCCCGCTGAGTTACTCCAGCATTTAGTGTCTATCTTCGTCTTAAACGAAACCACTTCCCCATTGCTGACGTTGGACTTTGTCTCTGAAACTATTGCAATGTAACGTGGAGAACAATATTCTGCACTCTAAGTAAACTGCAAATGTCAGCCCCCGCCTCTCATGCCAGGTTTTGTGGTTATATATTGACATTAACTTGTAATGAATCAAAACACTGCTGATTTATATTGTTTGGTCTGGTGTAGTTTAGTTTAGATACAGCATGGAAACAGCCCCTTCAGCCCACCGAGTCCACGCTGACCACAAGTTTACACTAGTTCGATGTTACTCCACTTTCTCATTCACCTCCTACAGACTAGGGGCAATTTACAGAGGCCGATTTTCCTACAAACCCGCACGTCCTTGGGATTTGGGAGGAAACCGGAGCATCAGGAGGAAACCCATGTGGTCACATGGAGAACATGCAAACTCCACACTAACAGTACCTGAGGCCAGGATTGAACCTGGGTCTCTGGCACTTCGAGGCAGTGGCTCTAGAGCTGCGCCACTGTGCCGCCCTGTAAGGGCTCAGAGAGAAGTGATATTTTAATGTAAAATTCTCAACCTTGTTATAAAATTCCCTTTTCAAACATATTACTGATTTAATCTTTTAGAAGACATTCGTAGAATCATAGGGTGATACAGTGTGGAAACAGGCCATTCGGCCCAACTTGCCCACATCGGCCAACATGTCCCAACTAAACGAGTCCCAACTGCCTGGGTTTGGTCCATATCCCTCCAAACCTGTCCTATCCATGTACCTGTCTAACTGTTTCTTAAACGTTGGGATAGTCCCAGCCTCAACTACCTGCTCTGGCAGCTTGTTCCATACACCCGCCACCCTTTGTGTGAAAAAGTTACCCTTCAGATTCCTATTCAATCTATTTCCCCTTCACCTTAAACCTATGTCCTCTGGTCCTCGATTCCCCTACTCTGGGCACGAGACTCTGTGCATCTACCCAATCCATTCCTCTCACGATTTTATACACTTCAATAAGATCATCAAAGATTACAATTCAGTGAACTGATCTGAAGAAAGATCCCTACCCGAAACGTCACCATCCTTTTTCTCCAGAGATGCTGCCTGACCTGCTGAGTTACTCCAGCGCTCTGTGTCTATCTTCAGTGAATGTAATATGTCCCGATACTCACTGCATGTGTGAAACAATTGGCTGCATGTTCATACTCCGTAGGTTCATATCTCCGATGGGCGGGGACTCTGTTATTCATAAACCTGTAAAGAAAAAATTATATTTTGATCTGTGAATCATCTCATATCCATGTCCTTCCCCCATCCCTTGTCGCCAATGGGCTGTTATCCTTGCAATGGGCACCAAGACATGTATTCTCTCCATCTCGTACAGGGAAACAGAGCAATGGCAAAGCTGTACCATAATCACATGTTTCCAGAGCTCACCCCGTCTGTTATTGCAACAAACGGCACGGTGGCACAGCTGGTAGAACTGCTGCTTTACAGCACCAGAGACCCAGGGATTAGAACAGCTGTCAGGGGTTATAGGGAGAAGGCAGAAGGGGCAGGGATTAACCATGATTGAGTGGCGAAGTGGACTCGATGGGCTGAATGGCTTAACTCTACTCCCATAACTTGTGAACCCCAGTTTGATCCCCACCCTGAGAGCTGTCTGTGTGGAGTTTGCACGTTCTCCCTCTGACCACATTGGTTTGTTCCCAGTGCTCCAGTTTCCTCCTACATCCCAAAAACGTGGGTTAATTGGCCCTGGTGTGTAGGTGAGTCGATGACAAAGTGGGATAACATAGAACTAGTGTGTTTAAGAAGGAACTTCAGATGCTGGAAAATCGAAGGTAGACAAAAGTGCTGGAGAAACTCAGCGGGTGCGGCAGCATCTATGGAGTGAAGGAAATAGGCAACGTTTCCGGCCGAAACCCTTTGGATTCATTGGAGGTTGGTCTTGGAGGGGAGGATGCTGCTCAAACGGTGGAGCATCTTGGACAATACAGCTCACCTCCTCCATGGCACACTGGTCAACCTGAGGAGCACCTTCAGCAACAGACTGGTTCCACCAAGATGCAGCACAGAACGCCACAGGAGATCCTTCCTCCCTGTGGCTATCAAACTGTACAACTTCTCCCCCTTCTGTCGTTGGGTAGACTGAGACTGAGTGACTCCCCCCCTCCACCCCAATCCGTGGACATCCCCAATCCTTTCCACTTGTCACTTTAATTTCATGTTTCATGTATTTTTGTGTTTTTATGACTGTTGGCAGATCATTTTCCCTCCTGGGATAAATAGAGTTTTATCGTATCGCATCGTAGATGAATCAGACAACCTGTTATAACAATATAAAATCAGCTTTTTAAAAATGTTCAATTTCTATGCTATTAAATAACACCTATTAAAAATTAACCTGTTTTTTTTTTTCACTATTGGCCATGACCTGAGTATACGTGGGGATTGGCACTGAACAGGTTAAACATTTGATTAAAAACCTGGTTTTTAACTTTGTAGACTGTGTTCTGTCACATATAAACAGCACTGGCTGTAATGAACATAAGGTGTTGTCCTGCCCTGCTCGTTAGCGCGTATTCTTGGCTGCTGATCTCTTCCCCCTCCCTCCCTCTCTTCCCCCCTTGTTTAATCTTGGCAGGCAGCGGCCCAGCTTGTCTGGAGTAAGGCAGCACAAAGGAGGGCGTGCTGGCTGCTAAACTCTGCCTGGCACCCATCAGAGTGGTGCAGAGAGTAAAATGTCAATACTGTGACGTACTCTCAGCCACGAGGCTGAGTGACTCCTACAGCTCATGTGGTGGGTCTGGAGCTGTGAATGGGGTGAACAGGGGGATAAGCCTCGCCTTTGGTCTTAGCTGTTGAGGGTCGCCGCGCGGAAACAGGCCCTTCGGCCCACTGCGTCCGTGCCGACCAGCATTCACCCCATTAACTAGTTCCATCCTACAGCTTAGGGACAAGTTAACCTACAAACCCAAACTCTTTCGAGTGTGGATCCTGGGCTAAATGTCCTGAATGTTTACCCAATCAACGTATCCACCCTGAATATCGATCATCCCTTCACACTAATTCTATGTTATCCCACTTTCTCATTCACTCCCTGCACACCAGGGGCAATTTGTGGAGAAAAAAGATGGCTTATCCCGAAATGTCCCCCATTTAGAAAGGAGACGAGGAAACACTTTTTCTCACAGAGAGTAGTGAGTCTGTGGAATTCTCTGCCTCAGAGGGCGGTGGAGGCGGGTTCTCTGGATGCTTTCAAGAGAGAGCTAGATAGGGCTCTTAAAAATTGCGGAGTCAGGGGATCTGGGGAGAAGGCAGGAATGGGGTACTGATTATGGATGATCAGCCATGATCACATTGAATGGAGGTGCTGGTGCAAAGGGCCGAATGGCCTACTCCTGCACCTATTGTCTATTGTATATTGAGGCGTGGTGAGAACGGCCTTATCCCACCTCACTCCCCCTGCACTGAGGCAACTTAAAATGAGAATCTGCAGAAGGAATGTCCAGGAATAGTGAGAGCAAAGTGAAAGGCAGCCAAAAATAACGAATTGAGAAATAAGAGATGATAGATAGGCTCAGCAGTCGGGACTTGAGAGGGGAAAGATCAGGTAAACAGGTTAAAGTCCCAACGAATGTTAACACAATTATTACATCATTTCCCATTTTGCCAAAACACAAGTTGTGTTTCAATGACCAAAGTGCCCCTGAAGTAAGCAGGTTCATAGTAAGTTCACAACCTCCAGAAGTGAAGTGCCCAGATGCCACAACTACAGGCAGCCCTCTATGCAACCGATCTACATTCTGATCACATTGCACTTCCCCGATATATTCAATACAAAGGATGTAAAACTGTTGTATCCCAGCCCCTCAATCTGCTCCACCGTTGCCTGGCAACCGCCTTAAAACCGTGCTTCAGTTTCATTCGAGATCCTAGTTATTTTGTTCCATCGTTTCACTCAAGTGTGTAAAATAAAATCCGGATTTACCACGATTGTTGCCATAGGAACCAGCATAAGGTGATTTTGTTTCTTCACGTTTTTTTTTAATATACCGCTTTTTTTGTGTGTAGCTGGATTCTACGGGTGCTGAGTGATTTGCAGCTTGGGTTAAACTGACTTTTGTGGGATGATACAATTCAATAAATCGTCTGTTTGATATCTGTCTGAAATGGCAAGACCCCATGTCCTGGGCATCCCTCTTCTCTCTCTGAGACACTCTTGTGGGATGCAGAGAAGATCGTCCAGAATTGCAGACCACACTTGTACAGCAGTGGTTCGCTGGAACCAGCTTGCTTCTTTGACCTCTCCTAATACCTCCCAAGAGTGACACTGTCAAATTTTGTTTGATTACTTCCGGTGATGTGGTGTGGGGTGCTTTACAATGTTGAAACCAATAACAAGTGCAGGCTATCGTCGCTGATTTCACATGATGTATCGCAAGAAGAAATAAAAGAGGCATTATACTGCGGACAGCCACTATGGACATGTTTAACCTCATCCTAAACAGATGCGGTTTTATCTGAAGAAGGGTCTCGACCGGAAAAACGTCACCCATTCCTTCTCTCCAGAGATGCAGCCTGTCCCGCTGAGTTACTCCAGCATTTTGTGTCTGCCTGCTTTATTTATCCTAGTTAATACTCCCTCCTCATCCATTTAGAATTGCTTTAAATTCTGAGCCAGCTGCTTTAGATTATTAAAGGAATGATGTTTCTAGATGCCTCTTACTCTAAAAATCATGATGGCAAGGGGTATGTGAAATGACCAGTCATTAAACCTCACCTACAGTCATACAGTTCCGTAACAGGCCCTTCGGCCCAACTCGTCCATGCTGACAAAGATGCCCCATCTAAGCTAGTCCCATTTGCCCGTTTCTGGTTCATATCTCGACTACCACCTTCAGCAGCTCATTCCATAAACCCAACACCCTTGGTTGTGTTAACTCCAGAAATGAAACATAGAGCAGAACAGCACAGGAACATGCCTTTGGCCCACAATGTCTGTGCAGAACACTATGCCAAGCTCAACTAATCTCCTCCTGCACATATCCATATCCCTCCATTCCTTGCATATCCACGTGCCTCAAAAGTCCCTTAAACCCCACTATCATAGTTACCAGTGCGTTCCAGGTATTCACCATTCTCTGTGTAAAAAAAAAACAACTTGCCCTGCACATCTCCTTTAAACTTTGCCCCTGATGTTTGACAGGGGAATGTGCGGAATGAAAGATGAATTACAAGGATACGAGTCCACACAGATCATCGATCAACCGCTCACACTAGTTCTATGTTGTCCCACTTTCTCATCCACTCCCTGCACATTAGGGGGGGCGATTAACGGAGGCCAATTAACCTACAAATCCACACATCTTGGGGACGTGGGAGGAAACAGGAGCACCCGGAGAAAATCCACGCGGTCACAGGGAGAACATGCAACCTCCACACAGACAGCAGCCGCGGGCGGGCAAGATCAAACCCAGATCTGTGGTGTTTGTGAGACGGCAGATCTACCAGCTGCCCGACACCACCCTGGCCACGCTCTCGTTTCGGTACTATCATGGGGACGAAGGTACAGGATCCTGGAAACCGTGACCTCCAGGTTCAAGAACAGGTGCTTCCAGGCAACTATCAGCCTCTTGAACATGACCCCACACAACCATGCTGACCTTGACCTTCTATGGACTGCATCTTCAGTTGCACTGTGGACTTCGATGTTTGTGTTACTATGGTTACCGAGTATTACCGGTAGTAATTTATTGTTGTTTTTTATTGTTATGCATTATCTGTGTATTATTGCGTATGTGGCGGGCTTGTTAAGCTCCAGCAAGTAAGAATTTTATTGTCCCACTCTCGGTAATTATGACAATTAAACACTCCAAACTCTTGGCTTACAATTTTCCGAAAATGCAGACACTAGGTAGTAAATAGGGCAACACAGACGATATTATGAGCTATTCCGGCCTAACTCTGATCTCTCTCAGATGGCTATCCTAATCCAGTTACTAATGCCAGCAAATTAAGTTGTCATAAGGATTTTTTTTAAAAGGCTTTCTGATCAGTACAGGCGCTGATGTATTTTTCTCTTATAAGATCTTGTTGCTTCTAAATCCTTATTACCACAACGTAATGGATGAAACATCTGTGATTTGTAAACCAGACTGTCATAACAATTTATCTGAATCTCCTTTCAGGGTTTGAATTATTAAGCAAGGAAGCAAACATGCATCATGGAACGGAGGCCCAGTGACCTGCTATTCACCAGAATAACATTACTCAGCTGGACACCGTACAACAGGAAGACATATTTCTCCAAAACACTCCCTAATGTAAAGCACTGATGTGTTATTTGTGACTTCTGGCCGCGGGCGCGGAACTGACTTTAACATTGCGGAGCAAGGCGATCCCTTGCCGGGGGTCGCCGGTGGTGGAGCTCCATCCAGCGGGGCCTGCGGTCTCCGAAGCCGCGGTCTCCGGTAGGAAGCGGCCGATTCGGAAAGTCCAAGCCGCAGAGTGTGTTCCACCGTCCCGGCGTCGGAGTTCCAATCATCCCGGCGTGAACAAAGAGAAAATGACTGAACTTTATTGCCTTCCATCACAGTGGGAACCGTTGGTTCCACTGTGGTGAATGTTTTCATTAAGCTCTATTGTATATCGTGTTATTTTTATTCGTATGGCTGCATGGCAACTCAAATTTCACTGTGACAATAAATGTGCACATGGACGTGACTCCTGCCATATTCTGAAGCCCTGTAATCAGCATCAAAGATGTTCCACCATCTTCTCTTCTCCGCTATTCCGACGATCCTCTCTGCCCTGCCAATGTGCATGATGCAGCTCTAGAAGACTTTGTGTGTAGGAAGGAACTGCAGATGCTGGTTTACACCGAAGATAGACACCAAATGCTGGAGTAACCCAGCACGTCGGGCAGCATCGGTGGCCTTATTACAGGAAGGACGTGGAGGCTTTCGAGATGGGTCAGTGCGTACCTCTGGCTGTGTCACTGCTGTGACAGAAAACCATCTAGTGCCTTTCAGAACGGCAGGTAGTAACTAGTGGGGTGCCGCAAGGCTCGGTGCTGGGGCCACAGCTATTTAACATTATGTAACATGAGAAAATTTGCAGACGACACAAAACTTGGTGAACTGTGAAGTGTGAACTGTGAAGAGGATGCTATGAGGATGCAGGGTGACTTGGACAGGTTGGGTGAGTGGGAAGATGCAGTATAATGTGGATAAATGTGAGGTTATCCACGTTGGTGGCATGAACAAGGATTATCGGAATGTTGGCAATGATTAGGAAATGGGGAAGTGCAACGAGACCTGGGTGTTCTTGTACATCAGTCACTGAAAGTAAGCAGTTCAAGAAGGAACTGCAGATGCTGGAAAATCGAAGGTACACAAAAATGCTGGAGAAACTCAGCGGGTGCAGCAGCATCTGGAGCATCTCTGAAGAAGGGTTTTCGGCTCGAAACGTTACCTATCTCCTTCACTCCATAGATGCTGCTGCACCCGCTGAGTTTCTCCAGCATTTTTGTGTACCTACTGAAAGTAAGCATGCAGGTACAGCAGGCAGTGAAGAAAGCTAATAGCATGTTGGCCTGCATAACCAGAGGATTTGAGTAGGAGCAAAGAGGTCCTTCTGCAGTTGTACAGTGCACTGGTGAGACCACACCTGAAGTATTGTGTGCAGTTTTGGTCTCCTCATTTGAGGAAGGACATTCTTGCTTTTGAGGGAATGCACCGTAGGTTCATGAGGTTAATTCCCGGGATGGCGGGAGTGCCAAATGATGAAAGAATGGAGCGACTGGGCTTGTATTCACTGGAATTTAGAAGGATGAGAGGGTATCTTATAGAAGCATATAAATTTATTAATGGATTGGACATGCCAGATGCAGGAAACATGTTCCCAATGTTGGAGGAGTCCAGAACCAGGGGCCACAGTTTAAGAACAAGGGCTATACCATTTAGAACTGAGATGAGGAAAAACCTTTTCACCCAGAGAGTTGTGAATTTGTGGAATTCTCTGCCTCAGAAGGCAGTGGAGGCCGATTCACTAGATGCATTCAAAAGAGAGTTAGATAGAGCTCTGTTTGAGGAAGAACTGCAGATGTTGGTAAAATCAAAAGTAGACACAAAATGCTGGGGAAACTCAGCGGGTAAGGCAGCATCTCAGCGGGTAAGGCAGGATGCTCCTCAGCTTCTTCCCACAGGCTATAAGACTGCTAAATGGACTTTGCCCCCTGCCAAGTATCGCGCACAAACCCCCACACTGCAGCAGAGCCACTGTGTGCCGCTGCCGGTCGGAACGGCTGTTGAATGTTTAGTAGAGTGTTAAATTTGTTCATGATACATGTATTTTTTTTATTTCTATTTATTTTTCATGCACACTGAATGGACACTGGTTGAGCAACGTTTTTTTGTTTCCTCTGGGTATGCGAATACTCAGGAAATGACAATAAAGATATACAATACAATATACAATACAATACAATACAACAATCTATGGAGAGAAGGAATTGCCGACATTTCGGGTCGAGACCCTTCTTCAGGTCTTAGGGCTAGTGGAATCAAAAGATATGGGGGAGAAGATAGGAACGGGGTACAGATTGTGAAAGGTCAGCCACGATCACATTGAATGGCGGTGCTGGCTCGAACGGCAAAATGGCCTAATCCTGCACCTATTTTCTATGTATCTATGCCTATAGACCAGTAACTTTAATTTCAATGTTCTCAAGAGCATGTCTCGTTAAGAGCCCATATCTGCCTGCACATAATCCATATCCCTCCATTCCCTGCATATCCATGTGGCTGTCTAAAAGACTCTTAAGGGCCTGTCCCACGAGCATGCGACTGCATGCGGCAAGCGCGACCTAACGTGGTCGCTTGAGCCGTACGGCCTCGCGGGGCCGGTCCCACTTCGATCGCCGGAGCCGTATGGAGTTGTGCGGAGCTGGTCCCAGCATAGCACGGGGCTCCGATAAACCGTGGACTTTGCTCGAGCTTCACGTCACTCACTTGACCTCAGCCCGGTTTGGTCGTGCTCGCCGCATGCAGTCGCACGCTGGTGGGACCGGCCCTGTACGGGGATAACTCGACCCCCGCTTCCGGTTTGGTCGCGCTTGCCACATGCAGTCGCATGCTTGTGGGACAGGCCCTTTAAACACCACTATTGTATCTGTATCCATCACCACCCCCCAGCAACACATTATAGGCACTCACCACCTTCTGGGCAAAAAAAACCTGTCCTGCACATCTCCTTTAAACTTTGCCCCTTTAATAATAATAAATAACACATTTTATTTACGGGCACCTTTCAAGAGTCTCAAGGACACCTTTCACCTTAAAGACAGGACTTCCAGTATTTGCTATTTCCATCCTGGGGTTAAATGTTCTGAATGTCTACCCTATCAATGCCTCTCATAGTTTTATATAATTCTAACAGGTCTCTCCTCAACCTCTGGTGTCCCAGGGAAAACAATCTAAATCTGTCCAACCTCTCCCTGTAGCAATGACCATCTATCCAGGCATCATTCTGATTTAAGACCGACCTGAAACGCCCCCTATTCCTTTTCTCCAGAGATGCTGCCTGAATGGCTGAGTTACTCCAGCATTTTGTGTCCATCAGTCTGGTAAACCTCTCCAAAGCCTCAGCGCCCTTCCTAATGTGTTTTTTTTGCTGGAGATTCCCGAATCTCCACTGCAAAATCTCCTAGCGATCTGCACGCTTCCCCTTCGGTCCGAAGAAGGGTCCTGACCCAAAACGTCATCTGCTCATTTCCCTGCACTTATGCCGAGTTTCTCTAGCAGTTTTCCTGCTCAACATTCCAGCATTTTACCTCTATTTCAAGCAGGTTTATAGCACAGGTTTGGCGTCATTGTATATCAGAAAGAGTTCACATTGAAGCTATCTCTTCTCCATTCCAATGACTTGCCTTTAACTGCTGATGAAATGGAGCCACATTGAAACGAGGTTGGCTGCAAATCAAATGGCGATCTTATGACTGAGCCTGTAAAGTTTGTGGACAGTCTGCCTGCCCTTAATGATATTCCTAGCTTTCTCCATCATTAGCTGCAAGTCCATTTACATCTACTTACAAACCGAAATAAATCACTTCCTTCTTCATGAAGGCAACTTTGTGTTTTGATTGAGCTTTGCATTTATGTTGACTGTCTTTGAACACCTTCAATTGTCCAAAGGATTTCCTCTCCCTGTTGCTACATTTAGGAATATCATCGAGACTGCACAAACAATGCTGTACTTCCCGAATCATCTGACTTGCAGTTGCGTTATCATAAGACATAAGTAATAGGAGCAGAATTAGGCCATTCGGCCCATCAAGTCCATTCCTCCATTCAATCACAGCTGATCGATCTCTCCCCCTTAACTCCATTCTCCGCCTTCTCTCCGTAACCTCTGATGCCCGTACTAATCAAGAATTGGTGGATTGTTTAAGAAAGAACTGCCGATGCTGTAAAAATCGAAGGGAGACAAAAATGCTGGAGAAACTCAGGGGGTGAGGCAGCATCTATGGAGCGAAGGAATAGGTGACGTTTCGGGTCAAGACCCTTCTTCAGACTGATGTGGGGGGGGGGGGGGAGGGGAAATAAAGGAAGAGGCGGAGACAGTGGACTGTGGGAGTGCTCATCTCCCATCCTTGGGCTCCTCAATTCCTTTCATTCTCCCTTTTTTCCCTCCTCCCTCCACCCAACCCCCCCCCCCCTCGGCTTTACATTTCACTCCCCCTCTTCTCTCCTGATCTGACACACCTTTGTCTCCTTTTCACCTCCAGTCTTTGTCACTTACATCTACCCATCTACCCCCCCCCCCCCCCCATCTGTATTCACCTATCACTTTGCCAGGCTTTGACTCCCCCCCCCCCCCCCTTCACAATCCCTAATTTCCAGCCCTCTGCACCCCCCACCCATCCACTCCAATCAGTAGACAATAGACAATAGGTGCAGGAGTAGGCCATTCGGCCCTTCTTCGAGCCAGCACCGCCATTCAATGTGATCAGGGCTGATCATCCACAATCAATACCCCGTTCCTGCCTTCTCCCCATATCCCCGCTATTTTTAAGAGCCCTATCTAGCTCTCTCTTGAAAGCATCCAGAGAACCCGCCTCCACCGCCCTCTGGGGCAGAGAACTCCACAGACTCACCACTCTCTGTGAGAAAAAGTGTTTCCTCGTCTCTGTTCTAAATGGCTTACACCTTATCCTTAAACTGTGGCCCCTGGTTTTTGGACTCCCCCAAAATCGGGAACATGTTTCCTGCCTCTAGCGTGTCCAAACCCTTAACAATCTTGAGCTGGCAGCACAGTGATGCAGCTGCCTCACCCACCGCACCAGAGACCCAGGTTCGATCCTGACCTCGGTTGCCGTCTGAGTGGAGTTTGCACGTTCTCCCTGTGACCGCGTGGGTTTCCTCCGGGGTGCTTGAGTTTCCTCCCACATCCCAAAGACGTGTGGGTTTTTTTGGTCTCTGCAAATTGTCCCGAGTGGATGAGAAAGTGGGATAACTTAGAACTAGTGTGAGCGGGTGAACGATGATCGGTGTGGGCTCGGTGGGCTGAAGAGCCAGTTTCCACGCGGTATCTCTAAACTAAACTGAACTGCATGTCGCTCATTATTAGTCAGGTTATGCAAGAACATCACTGTCTGTTCTAGTTATAGTTATTATAGAGAGTAATGGCCAGAAACAGACCAGATGCTTATATAATCTACACAACACAAGAGGTGGGTGGGTGTTCAATCTGTTATTGACCTGCATTGATCAGTTGAACGGGGCAGATTGGGACAAAATGCAGGGTTGGCGCATAAGATGCTTAGATCTACTTTTAAGGTGCAGATGGGGATATAGCTCGCAGACTTAACCTCTGAGTTACAAGTAGTTACAACTTTTTCTTTTTTTTTTTTTTTGTCTTCCCCAGTTATGTACTATGTTTACATATTCACATATTGTGTTGTGCTGCAGCAAGTAAGAATTTCATCCGGGACATATGACAATAAAACACTCTTGACTCTTGAGATGTGGCATTTCAATGGCCACATATGCAACTGCATGGTGACATTCTTTTTGCATATTTACACATGTGGGCACCGCCATGTTTTTGGCGCCAAGTCTAACGTCTGGCCCGCCTGTACGCTCGGAGTACCGGAGCCGTTCTCCAATCCCTACCTACCTCCATCACCTTCAACCAGCTCAGCTCACGAACCGATGTCCCTCTCCTCACCCGGCATTCTTTGTGTCCCGTGGGAGGTCTCCTGCCCCCTCCCCCTCTCTGTATACACAGGAACAGTTGCTCACCACATACAGGTGGGCATCTGGCCTTTGATGCATTTCATCACTGACCTCTACACCTAATAGCTCTTTGTTCTGCTCAACTGCCGTACGTTAGTTGCCCAAGTCAGTGTTTTCCTCTTTATTTTCTTCCCTGCTAAAATTCAAACAGCATAGGTGGCATTTCTGCACTTAATTAACTATTCTGATCTATGTACTAAACACAAAGTGCTGGAGGAACTCAGCGGGCCAGAGGGGATCTCATTGAAACATATAAGATTGTCAAGGGTTTGAGTAAACCTTCAAGGGTCTCGACCCAAAACATCACCCATTCCTTCTCTCCAGAGAAGCTGCCTCACCTGCAGAGTTACTCTGGCATTTTGTGCCTATCTGTGTATTTGTGAGCATGTGTATATTTACACACACACTGAACTTTTTTGTCCTCTCTAGTTTATTATATTGTTTACAGTGTAGTACGTTTACATATTCTGTTGTGCTGCTGCAAGTAAGAATTTAATTGTTCTATCTGGGACATGTGACAATAAAACACCCTTGACTCTCGACTCAACAAGATCTGGAGTGATCTGCCAGAGGAGGTGGGGGTGGTGGCAGAAACAGTGACATATAAAAAACCCCATCTGGATCAGTATTTGAATGAGTAAAGGAATCGAGGGATACGAATTGGTATAGATGGGAAAGATGGTCAGCATGGACGCAGTGGGCCGAATGGCCCGTTTCTCTGCTGTGCAACACTATAACTATATAAATTGGTTTTTTTTTGTTAAAATAGCTAAAATAGCCCAGAAAAAAATCCTACATTAAATAAGGATTAGGGAATGGTGCAAAACACCTTTAAAGTTGCCAACATGCAAATTGTCAAAAAAAAAGTCACAATTTAAATCGGATCTACACAAAACACACGTCCATTTCTTTAAATTCACAAATTAAATCTTACCTTGTAAAATTGGTTTTGAGATTTGTTTTCACCATTTTTTCGGGAGGTGGGGAGTTTTTGTTCCACGCGATCAGCATCGGTGGTCTGTGCGAGCTATCCCTTGTCCAACATACCTGATCAGAGAGGCGAGAGCCAGAGGCAGGCGCTGTCTGATCCCACCGCACCCAGGTTCGAGAGTTCGATGCCGGCTCCTGCCTTCAGACACCGCAGCTACTCCCCAACTCCAGTTCACCCGCTCTCCGGCATCTCACCCGCAACACCTCGCCCCGGCAAATGTTAACAGTTTAAGAAATTCTGTCGGAGCGACAAGAACAGCCATCTCCTTATCTTTGATTCGGACAACTGGCCCAGATTGCCGGCGCTTCGAAGCATCGCCTTTGTGTCAACGGCTGGGAAACACAAAAGTAACCAAATGACTACTAGCGGTAACAACATTAGCAAGGCTGTCCTGAAAAATGCTGCATTACTTTAAAATGCAAATCTATTGCGAGTCTCCCAGAATTTGTGTGCACTTACCATCTACAACTGAGTGTGAAAAACGGTAACAAATATGCAACAGTTTCCCGGAAAATGTTGCGAGAAATCTGGTGACACACACAATGGGATTCAGTCGCGTTGTTGCGTTTGGTTACATCTTCCAATGGAACCTACTTGTTGTTTGTTTCAAGGAAGAAACCAGCACATGTCGATGTTAATCCGGAAGTATTGTGTGTATCTCGTGCCTGCGGGGACATCATTTCTTCCTGCGAATTTACAACAAATGGGTCTATTTAAATAACAGTTCCTCAAACAGAAACACAGCGACGGCGGCACAGAATAGGTCAGGAATAATCCACCAGGATGCCTGGCGGTGGGACACATCAATCGCGTCAGACTTTCCGCCTTGCTTTTGTTGGGATACTTACTCTTCGTTTCCTTCCTCTTAAATGAATAACAATGGGCAGACGACATGAAATGTGTTTAAAGACCAAAACTACATCTCGTTCTATGGCATTCCCATTCAAATGCAGCGCCGCTGAGGAGCCTAGTCCTTTAAATTAAAACACTTGGATTGTTCCCACCTTTTCAGTTTCGGCAACAATTGCGAATTGTTTGGTTGGATTTAACACAAACCAAGAATCGCAAACATCCATTAAATGATAGTCAAACGTGTTGCCTAGTTGGTATTGTATCATATGCCTGGTATACATATATGATATGTGTATCAATGGCGCACTCTTGTACAAGATTTGAGCTGAACTGATTTAAAGATGTTACAATTTTGCATTTCACGGGCTGGCTTTACAAAGTCTTGGCTTTTGAAAGCACTTTATTACCCAATCCAGTGAGGGTTGTACTATAATAAACTAGTTTGGGTCAGGTACAGTCCTCGAAAACATGAATTCATATATTGTATCTATATTTCATTAAGTTGATTTAGAAAACAAATCCTCGCTTTTCCCCACCTCCAACGTCCATGCCACACACGGCGGAGGTTTGTCTCTCTTACATTAGTTGTGGTTTACTCTGGATACTTAGGGACCTGCTCCAAGCTGTTCTCAACTGCCTCCTAGTGGCTCATCACAAAACTGCAGGAGGACACTTTGCAGAGAGTTGGCCAACGGCGGCAAAGAGCAAAAGGACACAAAGTGCTGGAGTAACTCAGCGGCTCAGGCAGCATGTCTGGAGAACAATAGACCATAGACAATAGGTGCAGGAGTAGACCATTTGGTCCTTTGAGCCAGCACCGCCATTCACTGTGATCATGGCTGATCATCCACATTCATTCAGTTCCTGCCTTCTCCCCATATCCCCCGACTCCACTATCTTTAAGAGCTCCATCTAACTCTCTCTTGAAAGCATCCAGATAATTGGTCTCCACTGCCTTCTGAGGCAGAGAATTCCACAGATTCACAACTCTCTGGGTAAAAAGGTTTTCCCTCATCTCCGTTCAAAATGGCCTACCCCTCATTCTTAAACAGTGGCCCCTGGTTCTGGACTCCCCCAACATCGGGAACATGTTTCCTGTCTCTAGTGTATCCAAACCCTTAATAATCTTGCATGTTTCAATAAGATCCCCTCTCAACCTTTTAAATTCTCGAGTATACAAGCCCAGGCACTCCATTCTATCAACATACGACAGTCCCGCCATCCCGGGAATTAACCTCGTAAACCTACGCTGCACTCCCTCTATAGCAAGAATGTCCTTCCTAAAACTTGGAGATCAAAACTACACACAATACTCCAGGTGTGGTCTCACTAGGGCCCCCTACAGCTGCAGAAGGACCTCTTTGCTCCTATACTCAACTCCTCTTATTATGAAGGCCAACATGCCATTAACTTTCTTCACTGCCTGCTGTACCTGCATGCTTACTTTCAGTGAGTGATGAACAAGGACCCCCAGATCCCGTTGTACGTCCCATTTTTCCCAACTGTACACCATTCAGATAATAATCTGCCTTCCTGTTTTTGCCACCAAAGTGGATGACCTCACATTTATCCACATTAAACTGCATCTACCGTGCATCCGCCCACTCACCCAATCTGTCCAATTCACCCTGCATTCTCACAGCATCCTCCTCACAGTTCACACTGCCACCCAGATTTGTGTTATCTGCAAATTTGCTGATGTTACTTTGAATCTCTTCATCTAAATCATTGATGTATATTGTAAATAGCTGCGGTCCCAGCACTGAGCCTTGTGGTACATCACTAGTCACTGCCTGCCATTCTGAAAGGGACCCGTTAATCCCTAATCTTTATTTCCTGTTTGCCAATCAATGTTCTATCCATGAAAATTGGTTGGCAGACAGGAAACAAAGAGTAGGGATAGGTGATGTTTCGTGTCGGGACCCAACTCTAACCTTTAGTTGGGGAGGTCATGTTACAGTTGTATAAGACGTTGGTGAGACCACATTTAGAATATTGTGTTTAAGAGGGAACTGCAGATGCTGGAGAATCGAAGGTTACACAAAAAAGCTGGAGAAACTCAGCGGGTGCAGCAGCATCTATGGAGCGAAGGAAATAGGCAACGTTTCGGGCCGAAACCCTTCTTCAGAATATTGTGTTTGGTTCCTGTTATAGGAAGGACATTGTCAAGCTTGAAAGGTTTCAGAAAAGATTTACGAGGATGTTGCCAGGACTAGAGGGTGTGAGCTATAGGGAGAGGTTGAGTAGGCTGGGTCTCTATTCCATGGAGCGCAGGAGGATGAGGGGAGATCTTATAGATGTATACAAATCACGAGAGGAATAGATCGGGTAGATGCAGAGTCTTTTCCCCAGAGTTGGGGAATCGAGGACCAGAGGACATAGGTTCAAGGTGAAGGGGAATTGGTAGGAATCCGAGGGGTAACTTTTTCACTCAAAGGGTGGTGGGTGTATGGAACAAGCTGCCAGAGGAGGCAGTTGAGGCTGGGACTATCCCATCATTTAAGAAACAGTTAGACAGGTACATGGATAGGACGGGTTTGGAGGGATATGGACCAAGCGCAGGCAAGCAGGACTAGTGTAGATGGTACATTGTTGGCCGGTGTGGGTGAGTTGCGCTGAAGGGCCTGTTTCTACACTGTATCACTCTATGGCAGTCTATCAAGCCTCCATTTGTTCTGGTATTTTATTTTGTTCACATGTTTAAACTATAATGTTTTATTCTTAATGTTTTATTCTTAATGGTTTACTGTATGCCGTGTTGTTACTTGCGAGCAGAGCACCAAGGCAAATTCCTTGTATGTGTACATACTTGGCCAATAAACTTATTCATTCTTTCAATCTTCAGACACCGGGATTGTTGGAAATGGGAGAAGGGGTCATCACTGGGAAGAGAGGATTCCTTTCTACGGAAAAAGGCCCGGATGCAGAGATGACGGAAGAAGAGCACTGCGCCATTGTGGGACCAGAACTCGTTGGAGTGTGGCCTGGAGTTGGTCTGAAGATGGATCCTGACCTGAAACGTCACCTTATCCACGTTCTCCAGAGATGCTGTCTGACCCGCTGAGTTACTCCAGCACTTTGTGCCCTTTTTTGTAGACCAGAACCTGCAGTTTTTTGTTTCTGCATAGTGGGAACCTGCGAAAGAGAGAGTAACCATGACTACCAGAAGAATGATTGGCTACTCGCTGGAGTGTCATCGCCAAACAAGATGCCAAATTAAACTAAACTCCTCCGCCCGCATGTGAGCAATATCCCGCTCTTCCCTTGCACATCCATCAACCCAACTCATCTATGCCGACCAAGTTGGCCCTAGTCCCATTTGTCCACGTTTGATCCATATCCCACTAAACCATTTTATTCATGTACCTGTCCAAATGTCCTTTAAATTATATAGTTTCTGCCTCAACCACCTCTTCTGGCAGCTCGTTCCATACGCCCAGCACTCTGTATGAAAAGGTTGCCCCTCAGTTTCCAATTGAATCTTTCCCCCTTCATCTTAAACCAATGTCCTCTTGCCCTAGACACTCTTACATGCCACAATCGTATCTGCCTCCACCACCGCTCCTGGCAGCGTGTTCCAGGCACTCACCCGCAACTTCCTTAAGTCACCCTCTAACCTTAATGCTATGCCTCTAGTCTTTGGCATTTCCACCCTGGGAAAATGGTACTGACTGTCTACCCTATCTATGCCTCTCAACATTTTTATACACTTCTATCAGGTGGTTGTTGATTGTGTCATCTAGAGATGTACAAATTGGCTGCTGTTTTTAATGTCAATTACCATACTCCATTGGCCAAAGAATGTTTGTCTTTATTAAGCCTCGAGGTTGAGGAAAGTATTTACGACTGCAAATCACTTGCAGTTTTCTATTTTAGCTTTCTGTCTATTCCATTAAATGTGAATGTTAAACTCATCCAAAGCTATGAAGAGATTCTCTCTCCTCAACATCATTTCAGAATGTTCTCAGAGGGGAAGAGATAAATAGAATCGTGATTAATACGGGTGTCAGGGGTTATGGGAAGAAGGCAGGAGAATAGAGTTCGGAGAGAGAGATAGATCAGCCATGGTTGAATGGCAGAGTAGACGATGGGCCGAATGGCCTAATTCTGCTCCTATCACTTATGACCTTATGACCTTAGGAACCTGGGCGCCAACTTTTTCACAAAGGGTGGTGGGTATATGGAGCGAGCTTCTGGAGGAGGTAGTTGATGCAGGAACTATCACAACATTTAGAAGTCATTTAGACAAGTACATGAATAGAAAATGTTTAACAGGATAGAGGCCAAATGCAGGCAGGTGGGACTAGTGTAGATGGGGGCTGTTGGTGGTGTGGGGAGTTGGGCCAAAGGGCCTTTTTCCATGCTGTAAGACTCTATGACCCTAAATGATTACCAGATTGTGCAATAAAATGTGTAGGCAGGAACTGCAGATTCTGGTTTATATCAAAGATGGACACAATATAGTGGAGTAACTCAGCGGGTCAGGCAGCTTCTCTGGAGAAAAGGAATAGGTGACGTTACCAGTTGAGGCCCATTAATTGTTGGCCATTGAGGAACAAATGATGAGCAGCGTACCAGGGAGAACTGCCCTGCATTTTGTTGAAATAATGTCACATTATCTTTGACATTCGGCAGAGGATGCACCTGAGAGTTCTGTATGCTTGATAGACAATACAACTAAAATCCCTTAGTACTGCACAAAATGACACCTTAAACTTAGCGCTCCAATTGCCTCTGCCTTGCGTATCAAATCCCTATCCACCTATCACTTGCCAGACTTTGTCCCGCCACTCACCTCTCTTTTCTAGCTTTCTCCCCAGTCTGAAGAAGAGTCTTGATCCGAAACATTGATGGTCCATTCCCTCCACAGATGCTGCCTGACCCGCTGATGGGCCTGTCCCACTTGCCGATTTTCTAGGCAACTGCCGGTGACCGTCATAGTCCTAGCAGGTGGTTGAGTAACCGGCGCCAACCTACGTCATCCTGGTGACAACCTACGACAGAACCTACATCAGGAGAAGTCAAGCTACGCTCATTGGCGTCAAACCCACTGTTGCCGAAAAAATGTCAACATGTTTGCGCGACAGAGGAGACTGCTCCCGGCAACCACCGGCGAACATGTGGTGACAAACTAGTCTAAACATCGCCTAAAACATCGCCTAAGTGGGACAGGCCCATGGGTTCCTCCAGCACTGTGTTTTTTGTGTAGATCTGGTCAAAGACTTAGCCTACTCCACCAATTACAAACCATACATAGGAGCTTGCTCTCAGCATGTTTGATAGCTGTCTTTTTCAGGTGAATACTATTTTGATCTCTGTGGGTGGATGACCATTAAGTATACATTAAAAGCTTTGTTTTTTTTTGGGGAGTGATAACTTCAAAGAAATTTGGAGTATTATCTTCATAAGATCATGTGATAGGAGCAGAATTTGGCCATTCGGCCCATCAAGTCTACTCCGCCATTAAATTGTGGCTGATCTATCTCTCCCTCCTAACCCCATTGTCCTGCCTTCTCTCCATAACCCCTGACACCCATACTAATCAAGAATCTATCTATCTCTGTTTAAAAATATCCATTGAATTGGCATCCACAGCCTTCTGTGGCAATGATTAACAAAAGGTGCAGGTGTAGGCCATTCAGCCCTTCAAACCAGCACCGACATTCAATGTGATCATGGCTGATTATCCACAATCAATACCCCGTTCCTGCCTTCTCCCTATATCACCTGACTCCGCTATCTTTAAGAGCCCTATCTATCTCTCTCTTGAAAGTATCTAGAGAACCGGCCTCCACTGCTGGTTCTCTAGATATTCTAGAATTCCCTGCCTGAGGCAGGGAATTCCACAGACTCACCACTCTCTGTGTGTAAAAGTTTTTCCTCATCTCCGTTCGAAATGGCTTTCCCATTATTCTTAAACTGTGGCCCCTGGTTCTGGACTCCCCCAACATCGGGAACATCTTTCCTGCCCCTAGCTTGTCCAACCCCCTAATAATCTTATATGATTCAATAAGATTCCCTCTCATCCTTGTAAATTTCAGAGTATCCAAGCCCAGCCACTCCAGTCTCTCAGCATGTGACAGTCCCGCCATCCCAGGAATTAACCTCGTGAACCTACGCTGCACTCCCTCAATAGCAAGAATGTCCTTCCTCAAATTTGGAGACCAAAACTGCACACAATACTCCAGGTGTGGTCGGACATCAGCAGGAGGACATCTTTGCTCCTATACTCAACTCCTCTTGTTATGAAGGCCAACATGCCATTCGCTTTCTTCACTGCCTGCTGTACCTGCATGTTTTCAGTGAATGATGAAAAAGAACCCTCAGATCCCATTGCCCCCTTCTACTTGATGCCCTGCCAACTGTTTTTGCTACCCACCTCACATTGATGCCATTTAGATAACATCTGCCATCTTCTCTGTTCTAGTTGCTACCAAAGTGGTCAACCTCACATTTACCCCACTAAAGAAGGTGCATCTACATCATTGCCATGCAGCCCTAAGATTTTTGCCTCCACCACAGTGAGGAGGTGTTTGGAGGACTCACTGTGGTGGATGTTAATTTGTGTTTATTGTTGTTTATTATTGTATTATTGTATGTATGACTGCAGGCACGAATTTTCGTTCAGACCATAAGGTCTGAATGACAATAAAGGAATTCAATTCAATTCAATTCAATTCAATTGCGTCTAATATTATGATAGGATATTGAACCTTGTCCAAATGTTCAATTAGTTTGGAACTTAGGATACTATTTACACATTTTACTATCTTTGCCCATGCTTTGCACTTCTATTTTAGTTTTTACTTCAGTTATTTCCTTTTTTCTCTTATAGCTCAGGCCAGTAATATTTAATAGCTGGAGCAGTTTGATTTGATTTTTCAGTATAGAAGTTCTCTCTTCTGCCACTTGATGGTGTCGGTTAGTTCCATTTGACATAAGAACATAGCTTAGTTTGGTTTAGAGATACAGCGCGGAAACAGGCCCTTCGACCCACTGAGTCCGCACCGACCTGCGATCCCCGCACGAAATCAAGGGATAAGGGGAAAAAGCCGGAACGGAGTACTGATTTTAGAAGATCAGCCATGATCATATTGAATGGCGGCGCTGGCTTGAAGGGCCGAATGGCTGACTTCTGCACCTATTTTTCTATGTTTCTATCCATATACCCCCATTCCCAGCATATTCATGTGCCTATCTAATAGTCTTTTAAATGCCTATAGATAAACTATCGTATCTTCCTCCATAACCACTCCTGCCAGTGCTTTCCAGACACCCACCACTCTCTGTGTAAAATACCTGCCCCGCACATCTCCTTTAACCTCTCACCTTAAAGCCATGCGCTGTAGTGTTTGACATTTCCAGTATGGGAGTAAGGTTCTGACTGTCTACCCTGTTGATACCTCTCATTTTTATATACCTATCAAGTCTTCCCTGAGCCTCAGATGTTCCAGAGTAAAATATCCAAATTTGGGTGGGGAGTAAGGGGAGAGTGAGGAGGGAAAGATAGAGGGTGGTAGAGAGACAGGGAGAAGATGGGGGGGGGGGGGGGGGGGGGGAGGAGGGGGGGGGGGGGGGAGAGGGGGGGGGGGGTAGAGGGGAAGAGGGGAGAGAGAGGGGAGATGGAGAGAGGGAGGGATAGAAAGAGAGGGAGGGATAGGAAGAGAGGGAGGGAAGGAGAGAGGGATAAAAAGAGAGAGGGTAGTAAAGATAAAAAGATAGAGGGAGGGAAGGAGAGATAAAAAGAGGGAGGGATAGAGAGAGGGTTAGTGGGAGGGATAGAGAGGGAGGGATAGGGAGGGAGGGATAGGGAGAGAGGGATAGGGAGGGAGGGATAGGGAGGGAGGGATAGAGGGAGGGAGGGATAGAGAGGGAGAGAGAGATGGAGATAGAGAGGGATAGATATAGAGAGGGATAGAGATAGAGAGGGATAGGGATAGAGATAGGGAGGGATAGAGATAGAGAGGGATAGAGATAGAGAGGGATAGGGATAGAGAGGAAGGGATAGGGAGAGAGGGATAGAGAGGGATAGAGATAGAGAGGGAGGGATAGGGAGGGAGGGATAGAGATAGAGAGGGATAGGGAGAGAGGGATAGAGATAGAGATAGAGAGGGAGGAGAGGGATAGAGAGGGATAGAGATAGAGAGGGAGGGATAGGGAGGGAGGGATAGAGATAGAGAGGGAGAGGGAGAGAGGGATAGAGATAGAGATAGAGAGGGAGGATGGGAGGAGTGGCGCAGGCGCAGGGGCTGCCGGAGCACAGCAGCATGGCGGCGGCGGCGGCGGCTCGAGTGAGCGGGAAGGGCGAGGGCGAGTGAAGCCGAGAGCGGAGGAAGGAAGGAGGAGGGAAGAAGCGCGGCGCGGATCAGATCGGGTCTCCCCCCCCCCCCCCCCCCTCCCTGTGGGGGGAGCGAGCAGCAGCAGCTCGGCCCGATGAACCTGGCCAGTCTGAACGGGGAGGGAGGCAGCAGCCAGCTCCTCTTCGCCAACTTCAACCAGGACACGACGTGAGCCGGGCCCGGGGATGGGGCTGGGACAGGCCGGGGATGGGGACGGGACAGGCCGGGGGGGGGGGACAGGCCGGGGATGGGGACAGGCCGGGGATGGGGATGGGGACTGGGATGGGGACTGGGGACAGGCGGGGATGGGGGACAGGGGGATGGGACTGGGACAGGCCGGGGACAGCTGGGACAGGCCGGGGATGGGGCTGGGACAGGCCGGGGATGGGACTGGGACAGGCCGGGGATGGGACGGGACAGGCCGGGGACACGGGACAGGCCGGGGATGGGGACGGGACAGGCCGGGGATGGGGGCCGGGGACAGGCCGGGGAGGCCGGGATGGGGACGGGACAGGCCGGGGATGGGGACGGGACAGGCCGGGGATGGGGACGGGACAGGACAGGCGGGGATGGGGCTGGGACAGGCCGGGGATGGGGACGGGACAGGCCGGGGATGGGGCTGGGACAGGCCGGGGATGGGGACGGGACAGGCCGGGGATGGGGACGGGACAGGCCGGGGATGGGGACGGGACAGGCCGGGGATGGGGCTGGGACAGGCCGGGGATGGGGACTGGGACAGGCCGGGGATGGGGCTGGGACAGGCCGGGGATGGGGCTGGGGGGCGGGGATGGGGACGGGACAGGCCGGGGATGGGGCTGGGACAGGCCGGGGATGGGACAGGCCGGGGATGGGGACGGGACTGGGGGACAGGCAGGCCGGGGATGGGGACGGGACAGGCCGGGGATGGGGACGGGACAGGCCGGGGATGGGGACGGGACAGGCCGGGGATGGGGGGGCTGGGACAGGCCGGGGATGGGGACTGGGACAGGCCGGGGATGGGGCCGGGACAGGCCGGGGATGGGGCTGGGACAGGCGGGGATGGGGGCTGGGACAGGCCGGGGATGGGGCTGGGACAGGCCGGGGATGGGGCTGGGACAGGCCGGGGATGGGGGGGATGGGACAGGACAGGCGGGGATGGGGACGGGACAGGCCGGGGATGGGGCTGGGACAGGCCGGGGATGGGCTGGGACAGGCCGGGGATGGGGGCTGGGACAGGCCGGGGATGGGGCTGGGACAGGCGGGGGGGATGGGGACGGGGGCAGGCCGGGGATGGGGACGGGACGGGGAGGCCGGGGATGGGGCTGGGACAGGCCGGGGATGGGGATGGGGGGCTGGGGACGGGACAGGCCGGGGATGGGGCTGGGACAGGCCGGGGATGGGGCTGGGACTGGGGACAGGCCGGGGATGGGGGGCCGGGGATGGGGGGACAGGCCGGGGATGGGGACGGGACAGGCCGGGGATGGGGACGGGACAGGCCGGGGATGGGGACGGGACAGGCCGGGGATGGGGGACGGGACAGGCCGGGGGGGACAGGCCGGGGATGGGGACGGGGACAGGGGACAGGCCGGGGATGGGGACGGGACAGGGGGGGGGGACGGGACAGGCCGGGGATGGGGCTGGGACAGGCCGGGGATGGGGCTGGGACAGGCCGGGGATGGGGCTGGGACAGGCCGGGGATGGGGCTGGGACAGGCCGGGGATGGGGACTGGGACAGGCCGGGGATGGGGACGGGACAGGCCGGGGATGGGGACGGGGACAGGCCGGGGATGGGGACGGGACAGGCCGGGGATGGGGACGGGACAGGCCGGGGATGGGGACGGGACAGGCCGGGGATGGGATGGGGACGGGACAGGCCGGGGATGGGGACGGGACAGGCCGGGGATGGGGGACGGGACAGGCCGGGGATGGGGCTGGGACAGGCCGGGGATTGAGGGGCCTCTGCCCTTCTGTTAATTTATCCTCGTCTGAAAAGCCAAAACTGTTCAATCCCTCAGGGTGCATTTTATTTTTTAAAGACAGTCGCATCAGGGTAACATTGTGATTTACTCTGCCCTTGCCTGACCAATCTCTATTTTAAATGGGCACTCTGTAATTTTATCGTTTCTGGAAATCACTTTTGCATTTATCTCGCATTATGATGGGTGCTAGCAATAGTTTACTTTTTCCAACAGTCTCATTAGGTTAAATGTTGACTTTACTCATCTCTTGGTGAGCAATATCCATTTAACATGGACACTACACTCTTGTTTTATTTTTGTTTTGCCAATCATTTTTGCGTCCATCAAGGTAGCTTGCATTATGTTAGGTTTTGGTTAAATTGTTCCAACAGTTGTATAATCTGCTACTGATGTGCAATATCCATTTTAAATTGATACTCTTGTTTTTGTTTTGAAAATTTCTGCATTCATTATGTTATCTTGCGTTATGCAAAAATCATCTTTGCGTTCACTATTGTATGCAACATTATACCTGTACCGAGTTGATTTTATAGTAATTTTGTAATTCATCCTGTCAAGATAGGTTTGTCTGATTTGGGATGTTAGAAAGCAGCTATGGTGTATTTTCACTAGATATTCCTCCAACATCTGTTTAGTACCTGTCTGAGTCTGTGTGCCTGCTTGAATTGTTTTCTTCCATTGAAGCCTACATTTGTGGGGCTCGCTTGTGTTCTTGGTTTATCAAACCATAAGGGTTATTGGTGTAATTGTTTTGGATCCAGTACCTAGTTTTGGATTCGGGCTTATTGTGTGGAATCTAACTTGGACGCACTTGTAACCAAGTTAGTGGTGCTGTGAGGCAGCATCTCTACCACTGTGCCGCCCAAGGTATGTATGGTGGTGGTGAATTTATCTCAAAGGGGAAGACGTTTGGCTTTAAATATGTTTAGAATTGTGTTAACCAGAGAGGGCTTAAATATAGTATGTATGGTGGTGGTGAATGTTCAAAACCAGCGATGATGGATTAGTATCAACAGGGTGGTGTTTTTGAGTAGCTCAGGAGGTAACAGGTGAGTAGCTCAGGAGGTAACAGGAGTCATCAGGAAGCTCAGTAGCAAGGACAAGGATCGCCTGTGACCTAATCTGCGGATCCTTGTGTCACTGTGTGTTATGTAACTTGATAGACTGCCATAGAGTGATACAGTGTAGAAACAGGCCCTTCACCGCAACTCGCCCACACCGGCCAACAATGCCCCATCTACACTAGTCCTGATTGCCTGTGCTTGGTCCATATCCCTCCAAACCTGTCCTATCCATGTACCTGTCTAACTGTTTCTTAAATGATGGGATAGTCCCAGCCTCAACTACCTCCTCTGGCAGCTTGTTCCATACACCCACCACCCTTTGAGTGAAAAGGTTACCCCTCGGATTCCTACCAATTCCCCTTCATCTTGATCCTCTGGTCCTCGATTCCCCAACTCTGGGCAAAAGACTCTGCATCTACCCGAACTATTCCTCTCGTGATTTGTATACATCTATAAGATCTCCCCTCATCCTCCTGCGCTCCATGGAATAGAGACCCAGCCTACTCAACCTCTCCCTATAGCTCACACCCTCTAGTCCTGGCAACATCCTCGTAAATCTTTTCTGAAACCTTTCAAGCTTGACAATATCCTTCCTATAACAGGAACCAAACATAATATTCTAAATGTGGTCTCACCAACGCCTTATACAACTGTAACATGACCTCCCCAACTTCTATACTCAATACTCTGACTGATGAAGACCCAAGTGCCAAAAGCCTTTTTGACCACCTTATCTACCCGCGAGTCAACCTTTAAGGGACCATGTACTCTTAGATCCCTCTGTTCTACAACACTACCAAAAAGCCTACCATTTATTTGTAGGTCCTGCCCTTGTTCGACATCCCAAAATGCAACACCTCACACTTTTCTGTATTAAATTCCATCAACCATTCCTCTGCCCACCTGTCCAATCAATCCAGATCCTGCTGCAATCTTTCACAACCATCTTCACTATCTGCAAAACCACTAACTTTTGTATCATCAGCAAACTTGCTCATCTTGCCCTGTATGTTCTCATCCAAATCATTGATGTAGATGACAAACAGTAATGGGCCCAGTACCGAACCCCGAGGCACACCACTATTCACAGGCATCCAGTCTGAGAAGCAACCTTCCGCAATCACTCTGCTTCCTTCCATGGAGCCAATTTGCTATCCATTCAGCTATCTCTCTTTGGATCCCAAAGAACTTCAGTGGAAATTCAACTTCCAGACATGCTGGGTATAGATCTGCCAGAACAGGGGTGGGGAACCTGTGGCCTTCTAGGCCATTAAGTGCGGCGTTTTGAATGAATCCAAATTTTGTAGAACAAATCCTTTTATTTTTATTAATATGTTTTTGTTCATCTTTTATTTTAATCTTAAAATGAATGTACTTAAAATACCAAAGAGTAAAAGAAGATTCAACAAAATAATCCTATATCTAATTGAGGTTTCTTGGATGCGGCCTTTTTAGATTACAACTAACTCAATGCGGCCTTCCAACATGAAAAGGTTCCACACCCCTGTGCCAGAACATAGCTCTGCACTCATGAAGAAAACTCCCAATGACAAAGAGCTCTGTTGCATGTATGAAACTTGGGACAATTAAAGGTTAATGGAATAAACCCTGATTATTTTGACATGAGGGTGGTTGAAAAGCAGACTGATGCTCAATTTACAAGATCTCTCTGGCCAACCCAAACAATGGCAAGCAAAATGCTCTGGGTTCCTGTGATCCATGTGGGGATGGTCATGGTCAAGGAGGAGATGCGCTGGAAAACATCGTCTATCCATTCCAGTCTGAAGAAGATAATACTGAGATGGAGAATCCAAGGAAGGGAGGTTCAAAGATGAATCGTGTGAATTAAGGGTGAAAAAGAGAGTTGAGCCATATTCAGCTTATGACATGAGGTGTAGAGGATGGAAAAGAAACAATTCTGTGGGATTGAAAGCCTATAAATGACTTTTTTCTCAAATTTGTTTCACACCACATGGTCCTGGATTAACACTAAGTAATTAAGTGTTAATTTACCCCCGCCCTCACATCAGTCTGAAGAAGGATTTTGACATGAAGTGTTGCCTATTTCGTTCGCTCCATAGATGCTGCCTCACCCGCTGAGTTTCTCCACCATTTTTGTCTACCTTCGATTTTCCAGTATCTGCAGTTCCTTCTTAAACAAGTAATTAATAGATGTATGTTATGGTAAAATTGAACTAAATTTTTTAATGCTTCTTTAGAAAAGCAGAAAAAAAAGTTAATGTAATCTAAATAATTTGTTTAAATGTTATCACCGTGTCATAAGCTCGGGGTTTTGGGGTCAATAGAACACTGGGTAGAATAGATAAACTGGTGATCACTCAATAATAACATTGTGGTTATTAAATGGTTGAGATAACGGAATGGGAATTGTCTCTGCCTATAGACGAGTACAACAAATCCACATGGTTATTAGGTTTTGTCTACACTGTTGGCCAAATTGTCTACTTTTCTTGTTACATTCTGACAACATTCTTTAAAACTTTTGCATACTTTTTAAAATCTGATTACTTATTTAAAAAAATTATGTGCTTGACGTATTTGTCCTCAAGCCAAATCATAGAGAATCTGTTCTAATATATCTGAGATTTTGACTTATTTGTGTTTGGTGGACTTGTTATTATGTACCTAGTACAGACAATCCTTGTGTTACAGTGTGGGGGTTGGGATTGGAGAGGGGGGGGGGGGTGAGGTTACATTACTCAAGCATTTTTCTTTTTCCCGTAATTGAAGACGTTATCCTTTGCATGCAATGACTGCTTGAAGTCTGCGATTAATGGACATCACCAGTTGCTGGGTGTCTTCTCTGGTGATGCTCTGCCAGGCCTGTATTTAGGTTATGCTTGTTTTGGGGGCAAGTCTTCTTCAGTTTTCTCTTCAGCATATATAAGGCATGCTCAATTGTGTTCAGATCGGGTGATTGGCTTGGCCCCTCAAGAATCTACCATTTTTTAGCTTTGAAAAACTCCTTTGTTGCTTTAACAGTATGTTTGGGATCATTGTCTTGCTGTAGAATGAACCGCCAGCCAATTAATATCTATTGCATGCAAAGGACATGTAACAAAATACTAAACATTACTACTTTCATTCACATGACATTGCTGTGTCCCAAACATTATGGTGCCCTGAAATGGGGGGGACTATTTATAAACACTGCTGTAATTTCTACATGGTGAAATCAAAATTTATAAAAATGGCCTTTAATAAAATCTGAAGATGTGCACTTTAACCACATGTGATTTTTTTTCTATTGCAAATCTCAAATTGTGGAGTACAGAGGCAAATAAATAAATGACGGGTCTTTGTCCCAAACATTATGGAGGGCACTATACATTTTGTTAGGGCCAATGTTATTCTGCATCACAGATGTTTTGGTCATTGATTTGTAAATTCAGTAAGGGTGAATTTCTGTTCCCCAAAAGTCCTTTACATGCCGGCTACCTGTGTGGTGTCTTTTTGTCTAATTATTTGCATCTTTTTAGCGTGGCGCAAACTGAGAGCAAAATTGGTTCAAACGGTTTTCGCTTTCTGAAATGAAGTGATGCATTTATGGTAAAAAGATTAAGACGAGACAGTATAGATTAAATGGCAACGTTCTCTAGGTGCAGAGGACCAGTATATATCTGCACAAATCCTTGAAATAAGTTTGGCAAGTTAAGCAAATGATTAGAAAAACGCATGGTGTTCTAGACAGAGGCATGGAATATAAAGTTATGAAGAACTTGTACAAAGCACTGGCTAGTTCACAATTGAATTGTTGCATAGAATTCTAGTATTGCAGTTTAGTAAGAACCTAGAGAAAGTGTATCTAAGAATGAGGATCTTAATAATCATACACCTGTAAATAAGCCCTTCGACCCAACTCGCCCACACCGACCAACATGACCCATCTACCTGCCTGCGTCTAAACCTGCCCTACCTATGTACCTGTCTAAATGTTTCTTATAAGTTGCAATAGTACCTGCCTAAGCTATTTCCTCCGGCAGATCTTTCCATACACCTACCACCCTTTGTGAAAAAGTTTTATAATCCATCAGGTTAAACTGGAGAATTTGCAGTTGGTTTTCTTGGAATGAAAAGGTTGAGGAATCTGCTGCACAGTGTCCTGTATTGTTTAGTCTTGTGTGTGCATCGGTGTCAGAGCCCTTTCTTTGACATGCATAGATTTTCCAGTTCTGATGAAAGTTTATTATCCCTAAATATTAACTTTGTTTCTGAGTCCAGAAGGTCAGGTCAGGGGGAGTTCCCTCCCTGCCACGGGTACCATGTAATCCCGTGCTACCTGCTCCATGGTCAGATAGTCGACGGCTAAACTGTCTCCCCCACCTGGTTTGCCAGGTGAGGAGGGGGCTGTGGACCCCCAGCAGGACCAAAAACAAGACCTGTCAAAGGGCGGATGAGCTCCTAGCGAGCCAATGGCCATCTACACTTCAGTAGAAGTTGCAATCGCTGTGGTACATAGCATTGTAAGGCACTGTGCCTGTTGATGTTTTCAATGATGATGATGATTCTGACTGCATGGATGTTGCTTGTCATGCATTTGTTTTTGGTTCCAGAATATCAGCTCTACAATATTTCGCATCTGTGAAAAAAATTCTTGTTTCCTGCTTTCTGATGCTTGTTTACTAGTTTTTGGAAGAAGAAGCTTGCAACAGCTCTCTTTTAATGATGTCAGGGAAAATAATTCTTGTCAGCAATGTTTCATATTCTACCTTCTTGAATCTAATTTCAGAGCTATTTGAGTCTATCATAGTTTGCAGCAACTATTGTTATTTCCAGACAGCGGGAGCCATAATACACATTTGGATGTTCTGATGTAGTCACATACTCACTGTGGAGGACAAAAATCAATTGTGAATGATGGGTTCAGACTTTTCAATGACATAAGATGCAGTGTTTCTAAAATGATATGGGCACTGTCAGCTTGGACTGAAGATGTGTTGTTCAGGAAGATGGATGTTTTTCTTATCAACAGTTTTGCTGAGGCTGTTAATGGTCATAGGGGTGAGGTTTGGTCCGGACTAATTTGTTGTCACACGAAGAAATTATTATATCACTCATACCAGTTTAAGATCTCCACCAATTTAGAACCTGCTGAAATGACGGCAAATGCTGGAAGCACTCAGCTGGTCGGACATCATCTGCAAAAAGAGAAGCAGTTGAAGTCACAGGTTGAAAAATTATCAGCAAAGCTAGTTACAGTGAGTTATATCACAAAATAAGGAAGATATCAAATAGCATGTCAAATCGCACTGGTTGGCTGTGTAGAGATGTAAATGCTGTTTGATGCAACAAGTCAACTTTACTAAAAACTTGGGATAAAAAATTACATTGTGATCAGTTGCCCATGTGTGTAAAATTGTTTGAAACCACTTTGCAAATTAATTTGTAACAGATGAACAGGGTTGAACCCACTAATTTTTCCATTATATGTAGTTGGTAGTATAAATATGAAGCATACTACGAGTCAATAGAAGATGGGTGCCACCGACTTTTTATCAGGATTGGATTTTAACTTGAAAGGGCTCTGAATGCATGGAGAGTTGCTGCCTTACACCGCCAGAGACATGTTCGAACCTGACTATTGGTGTGGTCTGTACGGTGTATGTACATTTTCCCTGTGACTGCGTGGGTTTTCTCCACATTCCAAAGGCATGCAGGTTTGATGGTTAATTGGCTTCAGTAAATTGTCCCTAGTGTGTAGGGTAGACCTAGTGTATGGGGTGATTGTTGGTCAGCATGGACTTGGTGGGCCGGAGGCCTGTTTCCACACTATCTCTAAACTAAACTAGTATAAAAGTAGAGCGTGCGACCATTTGGGGTCGTTGCACCAACAGCACAGAAGTGAAATCGGAAAGCACGAGGAGATTTACTGAGTGTTAGATGAGGTAGATTGACAGGAACTTTATGACAAGCATAAATGTGGTTGGATCACTTGGGCCAAAATATTGTCTTCTGTACGGTAAAGACTGTAGGCTAGAGTGTAAAACTGTCTCACACTGTTGTAACCATCCTTGCACTGTCATTTTGTATTTGCAAATATCTTTTAAGATAAAGTTTTCCTTCTGGCAATAGATTTGTGTTCTTGTTTCTTTATGGTTTGTAAGTTGTGATTGGGCTCAGGGAAATTCTGGTATTGTCTGAGAAAATAGATAAGACACTGAATAATTTTGGCCTCTCTTCCTCTTGTGTTGGAGTTACAGCACTTGTTTTCCATTTTATAATCTATCACATTCCCAGCAAAATACATGACTGTTCACGTCGAGGCTATACAGTCCCGATGAGTAATTTCTGTTGTCATTGTTATTGTTCTGTACCGTTGTTACTCAAAACATATTAATACTGCATGTTTGGGTAGTATAAGGTTCAGTGAGGTAACAATTTCCTGTTACTGACATCAAAAAGCTTTATTTGATTAACAATGGTTAGAATGAGGGTTAAAGATGATTATCCCCTGGTTGAGGGCAGCAAACAGATAACTTTGAAATAAAAGAGCCAGATAGGGCTTAAAAATAGCGGAGTCAGGGGATATGGGGAGAAGGCAGGAACGGGGTACTGATTGGGGATGATCAGCCATGATCACATTGAATGGCGGTGCTGGCTCAAAGGGCCGAATAGCCTACTCCTGCACATATTGTCTATTGTCTATAAAGGGCCTGTCCCACTGTACGAGGTAATTCAAGAGTTCTCCCAAGTTCTCCCCTGATTCGAGCTCGTGTAATGTACGTAGGAGCTCGTGGATGTCACGTAGCAGCTCGTACGAGTAACGGTCGGTACTTGGGAAATCCGGTAAACTCGTGACGTTTTTTCAACACTGTGAAAAATGTCCACGAGTAAAAAAATACTCGTGATGAAAAAAATGGTAACTTTTTACTTGTACGAGCCCCTACGTACCCGCCACGTACATTACACAAGCGCTAATCAGGGGAGAACTCGGGAGAACTCTTGAATTACCTCGTACAGTGGGACAGGCTCGTAAGAACACGAAATGCTGGGACTACTCAGCAGGTCAGGCAGCAACTGTAGGGAAGAATAAGGGGTTGGCCATTTAGAACAGAGATGAGGAAAAACGTTTTCACCCAGAGAGTTGTGAATCTGTGGAATTATCTGCCTCCGAAGGCAGTGGAGGCCAATTCTCTGGTTGCTTTCAAGAGAGAATTAGATAGAGTTAAAGATAGTGGAGTCAAGGGACATGGGGAGAAGGCAGGAACGGGGTACTAATTACGGATGACCACAGTGAATGGCGGTGCTGGCTCAAGGGGCTGAATGGCCTACACGTGCATCTATTGTCTAAGAACAATAGAAGCAATGTTGATGACCTTTAATCTGAAGTTTTCCAAGCTGAATCATCTCTGTTTCTCACTGCTCAAAAACTGCCAGACCTGCTTGCTTCCTGTGACATATGTTTGTATGTCAGAAAACTGATTCACAGTTTTAATTGTTAATGTTAATTTACTTTGATGTTTCAGCAATGGTACAGTGAAGAGTTGCATTGTTCCATGTCATGTGAATGTGGTACTTGAGTAAAAAACATTCTGCTGGAGGATCTTCAGTTACTTGGGTCGATAACATTGTTATTCAGAATCATCAAGTCAAGGATCTTGTATTTATGTTCCTGTTAGGTAGACAGGCCAAATTGCATGCAAGGCCTTGAATTAATGTTGTGGTTTTATCTAGGACTTGAAATGCAAGCATCGACTTTTGTTTATTGCTGGACGGTCTATTGCAAATTTTTTTGTTAACCTTTACTGCAAGTTAATCTCTCCTTAGAAACATAGAAAATAGGTGCAGGAGGAGGCCATTCGGCCCTTCGAGCCAGCACCACCATTCATTGCGATCATGGGTGATCGTCCCCAATCTATAACCCGTGCCTGCCTTCTCCCCATATCCCTTGATTCCACTAGCCCTTAGAGCTCTATCTAACTCTCCCTTAAATCCGTCCAGTGATTTGGCCCCCACTGACTTCTGTGGCAGGGAATTCCACAAATTCACAACTCTGGGTGAAAAAGTTTTTTCTCACCTCAGTCTCAAATGGCCTCCCCTTTATTCTAAGACTGTGGCCCCTGGCTCTGGACTCTCCCAACATTGGGAACATTTTTCCTGCATCTAGCTTGTCCAGTCCTTTTATAATTTTATATGTTTCTATAAGATTCTCCCCTCATCCTTCTAAACTCCAGTGAATACTTGCGTTCTTCCAATCAGAATTTCAAATGTTTGTATATGTTTATATCAATCTGGGGATTATTTTGTATGATACTGTTCAAGCGTGCTAACTAAATAAATCTTTGTGTAAGCCCATTAATTATGACTCACTTGGTCTCGCATGAAGATGTCATCGATGTCCATAATAGTGTATTTTCACTTTTCTTTTCCCATCTCTTTATTTTCAGTTCACCCTTTTGTATTATTCTATGACTATTGGTTCCTCAAATGGGGGTTTTGCCATATTAGTGTCATCACCTGAAGTAAATTTCCCAGATTCTCCTGAGATTGTTGGGCAGAACAGGGTATTTTCTTTAGTTAGAATGTAATAAAAAGGATTTGCAAATGAAGGTTTATACCGAAGATAGACACACAATGCTGGAGTCACTCAGCACACCTGGAGAAAATGGATAGGTGACATTTCTGTTCAGAACCCTCAGTCCCAACCCAAAACATCACTAATCCATTTTCTCCAGAGATGCTGCCTGCCTGACCCCCTTTGTTATTCCAGCATTTTGTTTATTTCTTAGTTGGTCTTTTTGCTGCTGGTATGTCCGGCTGCCACTTATGCGCAGCTGTTGCTATTGGCAACGTGAGAACTTTGCACTGACGTGACCGTGTTGCAACAGCAAAATATCAAATGATCTAAATTTCTCTCACTCCAAACGTGAAAATAATTCCTATGATGTGCCACCAGTTTTGTATTGGGCCACATACTGGTTTTGAAATTAATTCCGAAGCTTGTATTAATCATCTTGTTTATATTCCCCTAGATCGCGCGTCATGGATTGCGATTTATTTTTCTATGTGGCTTTATGGAACATAACTCCTCTATCCACAAAGTCAAAAATGTTCCCAATGTGGTCCCTTGCTTGGGTTCATATGCTTACACTAGTTTAGTTTTTTAGTTTAGAGATACAGCACGGAAACAGACACTTCAGCCCATTGAGTCCGTGCCGACCCGCGATCCCCACACATTAACACTATTTTACAAACACTGGGGACAATTTTACACGTACATCTAGCCAATTAACCTACAAACCTGTACGTCTTTGGAGTGTGAGGGGAATCCAAAGATCTCTGAGAAAATCCACACGGTCACGGGCAGTACGTACAAACTCCGTACAGACAGTACCCGTGGTCGGGATCGAACCTGAGTTTCCGGCGCTGCAAGCGCTGTAAGGCAGCAACTCTACCGCTGCGCCACTGTGCCAACCTAGCATTAGGTTAAGTAGCATTTTGATATGTATTGAAGAATTATCTGTTTCAAATTCTATTAAAAACGTTATTTATTCGCCATCTTGTCCACCTTTTTTAATCATCAAATTTTAAACGTTAATATATTTTTCATTTAAAAATAAATTATAAGAAATTGATTTGATTGTGATATTATGCAGCATCAACTGTATTTGGTGGCAGATAGAATATGAACTTGAAATCATGTTGGTGTGAGGAAAGCAGAATGGAGCAATAAAGTTTAAAAAAAATTCATAGGTATAACGTGTTTAGCCATTGAATATCATGTGTCCTTGCCCGGTTTTTTAAAGTGCCCAATGTGTTTGAGCAATAACGTTGCTCAAACACATTAATTTTTACGGCCAAGTTTCATTCCTGATAATTGAACTTCTCAGTCTGATTATGCACGCAATCCCATAATGCTGTGTATAATCATGGCATGTCTGAACCCAAGCGATTTTGGGGGATTTCCCAAAGGAACCCAGAGAACTATTTGTAAACCAGCATCTGCAGTTTGTTGTTTCTCCATGGAAGTTTAATTCTGAAAGCACATGATTTGTCCGTGTGCAGTCAGAGATATTCTTAGCACTGTATCTATAGTGCATTTCTAAGTAAACACAGTAACAGATTCCCATTAATAAATAGTTTGTGAGCAATTTGTGTTAAATAACTAATCTATTATAGCTACTGATCAGTTGCTAGTTGCCTGATCATAATCGATTTCATTCCTGATGGATACAACAAAATTCACATGCACCCCAATGTTTAATCAAATGTAAATGCGAAAAATCAGTAGCTATAATAATTTTTCAGCCTTATTTTGCTTCCGTTGTAAATGTAATCTATAACTCTTATGACATTTATTAGCTGAGTTGATTTGACCTGGTGCTTACTTGCAGACTTTGGAATTAGGCCAATGTTTGATTGGAACCAGTAGATATCTTGGGCATGTTTGACTGAGACAACTAATGGATGAGAACTTAGTGCCTTGTGGAGAATTTACCTTGCTCTCACTTAATTCCGGCTATATGCTCAGCATTTTCTTTTAGCTGACAAAGATGAAATGAGATTGAGTTTATACCTTATGATAGAGGATAGACAATCTTGTAGCCCAGCATCTATTATGGTTTTGTAATATGTCTTTTTTTTTTAAAAAGGTAATGGTCATTTGATTTTGTGTTTATTGAGAATGGAGAATGACACCATTTCAGAAAAAATGTTTCCTTCAACTTTTCTCCAAGTCAAAAGTGCAACTACAAGAGCTGACACAGGCCACAAATCTTTACGTTATTCAGATTCAGATTCAATTTTAATTGTCATTGTCAGTGTACAGTACAGAGACAACGAAATGCATTAACAGCATTAATTATGGCTATATATGTCTCTTTTGTGGATAGGGTCTTTGTTTCACTCATGTTCAGCCCTCTTAACTCTTTTTCATTTACATTGATGGATTTGATTCTCGCCCTCACATGGTCCATTTGCATTGTTAAACACAGATGACCAAACCAAATTAGCAATGGCCGGCAATTCTGAATCAAACAACCAGGGTTCAGCTGTTAACAAATAAAACTTGTCCAGTCTTGTGCACCAGAGCCTGAATCTTAACAGGATTTTCACGAATTGCATTGGAAAACATGCATGGTACAGGTGCTCCTCAACTTACGCTGGAGTTACGTTCCGATAAACGCAGTAAATCGAAAATATCATAAGTCGAAAATACATTTAACACACCTAACCTACCAAGCATTGTCTCTCTTCTGTTCAAGAAGGAACTGCAGATGCTGGAAAATCGAAGGTACACAAAAATGCTGGAGAAACTCAGCGGGTGCAGCAACATCTATGGAGCGCGCCTCTGAAGAAGGGTTTTGGCTCGAAACGTTACCTATCTCCTTCGCTCCATAGATGCTGCTGCACCTGCTGAGTTTCTCCAGCATTTTTGTGTACCTACTGAAAGTAAGCATGCAGGTACAGCAGGCAGTGAAGAAAGCTAATAGCATGTTGGCCAGCATAACCAGAGGATTTGAGTAGGAGCAAAGAGGTCCTTCTGCAGTTGTACAGTGCACTGGTGAGACCACACCTGAAGTATTGTGTGCAGTTTTGGTCTCCTCATTTGAGGAAGGACATTCTTGCTTTTGAGGGAATGCAGCATAGGTTCATGAGGTTAATTCCTCTCTCTTCTCTCTTCTGCTGTGCCGTGTCTTTTTTTTTTTTTCTTGGAGAGCAGCACGATCTTGATGTTGGGCACTTCTACTAACATTTCCTTTAGCAATATGTTTTTGCGGTGCGTTTCTATGCACACAGTATTCTTTTTCATCAGAACATCGAAGTGATCATGTGAGCACAGCATTCTTGTAACTTTGAGAGGGCTACTCTGGCAGCAGTGAGAGAAGTTTACTTCTCATTTTTAGAGAAGCATTCATTTTCTTATGGGATAAATTTATCTCAAAGAACAAGCGTTTTTCTTTAAACTACATTGGCTCGATCCGTACCTTCCCCTCTTTATTGAGTCACATTTTTATTTTGAAATTATGATTGACAATGCAAAAACATTGTTTGGAGATTTTGAACATATAAATCCATTTTCTTCCCACCGGTTGCTGGACTAGCACTGTTCAAAGTGACACGAATGTTGTGGTGTGTGGGGAGAAGGTGGGGCTGTTGCTCCATAACATGATGTGCAGTGAATGCGGCTCTGTTAACCCAGAGGCGAACTTCAGAGCCTGTGATGCCAAGGTTGAGAGAGTGCATTGGGTCGATTTAATTATGGAGAGTTTGATGGCAGTAAGGCAACGAGTCAGGCTGCTAAAGAACCCAAAATGAAGGTATAGAGGGACACGGGCCAAATGTAGGCAGGTGGGACGAGGGTACATGGGGCATCTTAGTCTGCATGGATGAGTTGGGCTGAAGAGCCTATTTCCATGCTCTTTCCAGGTTTACTCTTCCTCGTCCGCCTCCCCCTCATGAAAATGGCTGCTGGCACTCATCGCTACACTAGTTTTGGCTGCTCCTGGCGAGCGATTGGAACCGAGAGCGAGAGTAGAGGAAAGAACGGGTACCGAGTTACTCCCGCATGGTTGAGAACCAGAAGCCAGAATTTTCCCGTGAATCCGTCGGATTGGAGGGGGGGGAGGGGGAGCAACGGTGAAGAAGAGGCGGTGGCAGCAACAAAAACCATCTCAGCCGCAGCCCCAGCCCCAGCCAGTGCAGCTGCCCAAGAAGGCCCACCGTCACCGAGCGCGGCATCTCGCTGGCATCGCTATCTGTTGGTTACACGCGTGATCGCGTTGCTGACTGGGAACTGCGGCTCGCTGCCTTGTCCCAGCATCACGAGAGAGTATCGTACCGCATTTTGCTAGCCCGGGAAAAGATCAAAATTCGAAGTACGGTTTTGACTGAATGTGTATAGCTTTTGCCCAATCGTAAAGTCAAAGCATCGTAAGTCGAAGCATCGTAAGTCGAGGAGCATCTGTGTAGTAATGGAAACTCCGTTCATTTGAACAAGAATCCTTCAAGGATTATCAACTTTTAAGGATTCTTGTTCAAATGAGATTCATGGCAAAAATTGGACATGTACAGAGGTTGAGGAGCAACTGCAGACTCAAGACAGAACAAAGCATGATTCAAATCTTGTGATTTTTGTTTATGGCTGAACTGGGGTAAAGGAGGAAGTTCCAAAAATTTGATTGAGCACTATATCACTTTCACTTTCAGAATGGTTTTATTTTGAATTATGTGACAAAATGAGAGCATTGTATCCCCATTTAGTCTTGGACAAATTTGTATTCAATGTGACCATGGCTGATCATCCGCAATCAGTATCCCGTTCCTGCCTTTTCCCCATAACCCCTGACTCCGCTCTCTTTAAGAGCTCTGTCTAGCTCTCCCTTGAAAGCATCCAGAGAACCGGCCTCCTGAGGTAGAGAATTCCACAGACTCACACCTCTCTGTGTGAAATGCAGCGCACCTAGATGGCACTGAGTACAGGACTGTTACTCCGGCATGTTGTGCCTGTCCTTAGTAAACCAGCATCTGCAGTTCCTTGTTCAAAGAACAAGACTGCACATGGAGCTTAATTTTCTCAACAAAGGCCCAGCCAGCATTTGCCTTCCTGTTTGATATACTTGTGTGTTAACTTCTGTATCTCTGAATCAGCACACCAAGATCTCTCTGTATGCAAAAAAATTACCAATGTTTAAATAGATATGGATGTTGCAAATGTATTCAGTTGGCTGCAAAACTGTATGGGAGATTTGCTTTCCTTTCAATAATTTGTAGTAATGTCTGACAATTATTTTTTCCAATCCTGAAAGACCAAGTAACGTTTCGGACAGTGTTTAAAGGACTGTCTGTTTAATTGAGCGAGGTGATGGGGATTCAGTTTGGAGATTGCGGAAGACATAAATCAGAGTAGTAGCTATCTCATAAAGATAAAAGTTGTACATATGCAAAAAAAAGTAATTGTCGATTATAGTAATCTTTTATCTTGTGAACATTTATGTTTAGCTTTCAATTAACTGGATCAAAATATTTAGCTTGCTTGCTTATAAATCAAAGTTGTGGTGAAAATGAAGGGATACAGAGAACAAAGAATGCTTGTCATAGGGTGGCAACTGAGAAACTGTTGCAAGATGTGGGTGTTGCTGGCCTTGAGAAGACAGCGAGGGGGCTTAATCATCAATCTGTCTAAGATGCAAATAGAAGAAAATGAAGAAGCAAAGATCAACGTTGGATCTTTGTGACTGAACACTGAAATAAAAGAGTGGTGGAAATACTCAGCAGACCAGGCAGCATCAAACAAATGAGAAAAGGAGACATACAGATAGAAGCGATTGAGATCTGGTCAATTCTGACTGAGTCTGGAAAACTGGATTATGAGTTATGACGATGGTGGCGTTGGGCTGAAGGCGATGAGATGACAGAGGAAATGCCTGTTGAGTGCTGGTGGGGTAAAAGGTGAGGATGGAAGGAACTTGCTTAGAATGGAAGGAGTGGGGGTATCCAGAGGCTATTATTTGGGCGGGGGGGTGGGATGAACGTATGTCTTGCACAGGTATGGAAAGTGTCATCAGAATGGATATGTCAAGCCAGAGAAATGACTGGGAGGAGGTGTAGCCAAAGTTCATATGAGATAGTGATTATTGATTGTTAACCTACTCCTCAAGATGGAGAAGGCAAGAGTGAGAGATGGACCCATGTGGGAGGTGAGAACCAGGTAGATATTGGCTGTGAAGATGAAATAACTGAAAGCAGGAAGACCAAAATCACATCAGAAATATCATCAGCAAAATTATCAAAAATCATCAGAAACTACTGAAAAACTAGGACAGAAACGAAGGACTCTTTCATATATTCTCACACAAAGGGATGGATGTTATACAGATTTGAGTGGGCCTCATCTGTTCTCATTTATCTCCTTGTTGTGGCTCCTCCAGATACATTGAGGATCAGTGGGCCTTCTGTGGATTCTGAGGTTAGGGCCCGCACACTCTACCAGTACTTTTTCAGGCATATTATTTACTAAAGCACCTCAGTTTAGTTCCTTCATATTCAGTAATTGCTATTTTATTGGGTAAGATCTAATGTACTGTAGCACCATTTAACAAGGTTGAAAGATAAAGTTATGAAGGCAGAGGATACTGTTAGAAACTGAAGTGATCTATAAAAACATTACTTTATTATACCTGGCAAGTTGCAGAACGCTACCATAGATGTGGAGCCCAATGCAAGTTCAAAGGCTGCTAAGAAAGTGGATGTTGAAGTTGTGCACAAATTTTAACAAGACTTTACGTAACTGAATTCCACATCCCTTTGGATGCTTAAAGCTGTTTTGTGTTTATTTGAAACACATTCGTTGAAATTTACCTGATCTTTGTTCCCCATTTTGAAAGTAAGACTTTCTATTTTTATTTTTAATACAGGTCCCTTGCAGTTGGAACCAAATCTGGCTACAAGTTTTTCTCGCTTTCCTCAGTGGATAAATTGGAACAGATCTATGAATGCAGTAAGTGTCCCAAATAGAACTACACCTCCACAAAAGAGTACTTTTATGCTAACTGTAGCCTTTGTATTTTACAAAAAAAGGACACCAAGTGCTGGAGTAACTCAGCAGGTCAGGCAGCATCCCCGGAGAATGTGGATAGATGACGTTTTGGGTTGGGTCCCTTCTTCATACTGATTGTAGAGGTTATGGTTGTGGGAGGGAACATTCTTCTTCGTTCTACATTTTATCCTTGTCCATTCTACAAAACTTTGAATTCTTTCCTGATAACTATTATTTCATTTTCCATAACCCTTGCTGATGTGCTCAACAGCTTGTGGATGCTTGTTCTCATCCTTATGAGAAATATTAGATTTAAACACATTTTATTGCATTCAGGATACATGACTGGGGAATTGGAAGTTGTCAAAATGGTGGCGGGCATGAGAGCTGTCCCGGACATAGGTGGGAAGGGAAATGAGAAGGGGAGAAAATCAAGGTATAAGGTGATCTATTAGCTAGATCCAGCACTGCATGCATCCTTGTCGGTCAACCCTCAACTTAACAAAACGGACCGCTGTTGTGCAAATAATAGCCTTGCTTATTTGAATGCAATCAATACTGAGAAAAGGCAGGTACTTGATTCCTTCAATGTATTAATTATTTGCTGTTATTTTTGTGCAATTTCAATTACATTTATAACCATATAACAATTACAGCACGGAAACAGGCCATCTCGACCATTCTAGTCCGTGCCGAACACATAATCTCCCCATGTCCCATATACCTGCGCTCAGACCATAACCCTCCATTCCCTTCCCATCCATATAACTATCCAATTTATTTTTTAATGATAAAAACGAACCTGCCTCCACCACCTTCACTGGAAGCTCATTCCACACAGCTACCACTCTCTGAGTAAAGAAGTTCCCCCTCATGTTACCCCTAAACTTCGGTCCCTTAATTCTCATGTCATGTCCCCTTGTTTGAATCTTCCCTACTCTCAGTGGGAAAAGCTTGTCCACGTCAACTCTGTCTATCCCTCTCATCATTTTAAAAACCTCTATCAAGTCCCCCCTTAACCTTCTGCGCTCCAAAGAATAAAGCTCTAACTTCTTCAACCTTTCTCTGTAACTTAGTTGCTGAAACCCAGGCAACATTCTAGTAAATCTCCTCTGTACTCTCTCTATTTTGTTGACATCCTTCCTATAATTAGGCGACCAAAATTGTACACCATACTCCAGAATTGGCCTCACCAATGCCTTGTACAATTTTAACATTACATCCCAACTTCTATACTCAATGCTCTGATTTATAAAGGCCAGCACACCAAAAGCTTTCTTTACCACCCTATCTACATGAGATTCCACTTTCAGGGAACTGTGCACAGTTATTCCCAGATCCCTCTGTTCACCTACATTCTTCAATTCCCTACCATTTACCATGTACGTCCTATTTTGATTTGTCCTGCCAAGATGTAGCACCTCACACTTATCAGCATTAAAGTCCATCTGCCATCTTTCAGCCCACTCTTCCAACTGGCATAAATCTCTCTGTAGACTTTGAAACTCTACTTCATTACCCGCAACCCCACTTATCTTAGTATCATCTGCATACTTACTAATCCAATTTACCACACCATCATCCAGATCATTGATGTACATGACAAACAACAGTGGACCCAACACAGATCCCTGTGGCACTCCACTCGTCACTGGCCTCCAACCTGACAAACAACCATCCACCATTACTCTCTGGCATCTCCCATTCAGCCACTGTTGAATCCATCTTGCTACTCCACCATTTATTGTTTTACTTCAATTAAAAAAATATATATCATTAATCTTTTGGAACAGTGTGTGACTATCTTGCACTGAAACATTAAAAGGTTTGAAAATCTTTGACTGGGTGAGCATCAAAGGCTGACTGGATGGGACCTTTAGGATGAGACACTTGTGGTTGACAGCTTGTTTGGGGATGACCAGATGCCCCTTGGATGTGGAAGATCAGTTATTTTGGATTTCTACATCCAGAACGAGAGCTGTACCAAATTGGTGCAATGGTATTGCAGGTACATAACACATTTGGTACTCTACACACATCAAACATTTGTTTTAACTAATTGTGGCATTTCCCCAGACAAATACAATTCTCGGAATAATGAGTCCCGGAAAAGGCAGCTATTTTTATGCAATCTGGTTGAGCTATTGCTAAATTGACTGTTTAATTGATTGGGAATTGATAACTTTGCTTTTCTATAATGTTTTTGAACAGCTGACACAGAAGATGTATGTATTGTGGAACGACTGTTTTCTAGCAGTCTAGTAGCTATCGTGAGCCTTAAAGCACCCAGAAAATTGAAGGTTTGTCACTTTAAAAAAGGAACAGAGATATGCAACTACAGTTATTCCAATACTATTCTGGCTGTCAAACTAAATAGACAGGTAAGAAATGGTGGCATCATTCTTTTTCTTTTTTCATGCTGTGTCCAAAATAATTTGTGGCATAAATGTTTTAGTTATTTCGAACAAGTAGCTTTTTTTTTTACAACGACATGTTGTTCTGGTCATCCCACTATTATAATTGCCTCTCTTCCCAACATCTAGAGATTGATAGTATGCCTGGAGGAGAGTTTGTACATTCACAATATCCGAGATATGAAAGTACTGCACACCATTCGGGAAACACCACCAAATCCCACAGGTAATTTTTAAGGAACTTCAAGCTTGAAGTAAATACTGGCAACGGCATGAAGTGATAGGAAAGTGACTTTTGTAAAAGATTATTTATAAAGCCATTTATTTTTATTTGATTAAAATTAGCGCCCACCATGCCATCTTCAAAGTGTGGGGAGATCAGAGTCAAACATAAAGTACTGTAGCAACTCAGCTAGTCAGGCAGTATCTGTGGAAGAAATTGATAGGCAATGTTTCAGGTCGAGATCCTTCCTTGGATTTACTCCAGCACTTTTGTGTTTTACTCATGATTCCAGCATCTGCAGCTCCTTGTACATCCATCTTGACCGACTGATTTATTCAAAACGATACTTCAGATTACTGGTGAAGCACCACTAATTGCTTCATATTACAGACAGCTAGAAAGCTACAAATTGTCAGCCCCACCCAATGCGGAAACCAGCTAAAAGAAAATACCTAATGGTGTGCATAATTCCAAACTCGCATGCATTTGCTGCTTGCTTTGCACGTGTGGTTCTGAAGTGTTTATGAAACTTGACTGATACCAGTTATCTTGTCTTCAGGTTTGTGTGCACTTTCCATTAATAATGACAATTGCTACCTTGCGTACCCTGGTAGTGCAACAATTGGGGAAGTACAGGTATTCGATACCATCAATCTGGTAAGTTGCATGTTGAATGGATTAAAACATTTTTATAAAGAGCTTGTGTTTTACTTCTAACTTTTTTGTGATGTCGAAAACACCTTTAAGATAAATATTGTACCACTTATTCTCAGCCAACAAAAGATTAACTTTTAAAATTGAACTTGGAGGTACAGCATGAAACAGGCCCATCGGCCCACTGCTGACTATAAATCACCCGACCGTACTAGTTCAATGTTACCCCACTTTTCAACTGCCTACGCATTAGAGATTATTTACAGGGGCCAATTAACCTACAAACCCGCAAGTCTTTGGGGTTTGGGAGAAAATCTGAGCATCTGGCATAAACCCACGTGGTCATGGAGAACGTGCAAACTCCACTAGAATCTTCACTCTAAGTTAATCACTTGTTGTGAGAGGTTTTTTTAAAAATTAAATTCGGAAACAAACCTAAAAGATAGGACAGCAGAGGCAGACGATGAACTATTTCGTAATTCTTTAAAAAAATATATATATATATATATAATAATTGAGTAGATTTCATAGGAAATGGTGTACTTTTCTTTGCCAAATGTCAATTATTAAGTCACAAGGTGTACTTAGAAAATCATAACAGAAAAATGCTAGAATCAATTGGCAAGTCAGGCAGAATATATAATATTTTGAGTTGAAGAACCTTTATCAGAGCTCAGAAAGAATGGTGATGGGGGAGGAGTCTTAATTTTACGTTGAATAGAGGATGGAGGTGAGCTGGATAGGACAAAGTGAATATCTTTGTTAAGGTGAGGTTTGTGTTGCTTTGTGGTTAAGCACGAGGTGAAATCATCCAGTTGATAAATTAAGGCCAATAAGGCTCAGTTAGAGAATTTTGCAGCCTTTGGATTCAACCTTAAATTCTACAACTTGCAGTAGCATGTTTTCTCTGTTTGTACCTGCTGTAGGTCTGATGAAGGGTCTCGACCCGAAACATCTCTCCAGAGATGCTGCCTCACCAGCTGAGTTATTCCAGCATTTTGTGTCTTCCTTCGATTTAAACCAGCATCTGCAGTTCTTTCTAACACATTTCATCCATTTATAATACTGGCCCTGTTTTAATCTCTTCCTTAGCAAAGTCTAGATCTGCTGGGAATTTTTAATATCTTGCAAAGTATTCCCACATGCATTGGAATTACGTCTTGCAGATGGTGGTGAATCTTTGGAATTCTTTATCCTGTAGTGTTGTGGAGACTAGATCATTGGGAGTACTTAAAGAGGAATATGGGGATTGTTTTGTCACATATATATCAAACTTTGTTTGTCTATTCTGCAATGTAAAAAAACCCAGCAACAAATGAATTCTGAAGTTTGTAGCATTTGCAGTGTTCTTGCTGCCTTCCCTGTCGCCAATCAGACAGACAAACTCATCATTTGTTTAATCCCACTGCAAACCGGACCTTGCAGTATCAAGGATATCTTGGCCTTCCCCATCCCTCCCCCACTCTCCATGCTACCTGACCTGCTTAGTGTCTTATGTTTTATTCAGAGAGATCCGGGTGTCTCTGGGGAAGGAATACAAAGTTGGCTCGCAAGTACGACAAGTAATTAAAACATTGCAAATAAAATCTTGGGTTTATTGCGAAGGGGGTGCAACATCTATCTGGAAGTTATGTTACAATTGGGGATTGGAGAAAGCTCCCTGGCATATTGAATGCAGACTTGGTCTTATTTAAAAGCAATATTGCACTTGCCTGAGAGAGTGCAGCAGAGGTTCATTTGATTCCTGGGATGAATGGGATTAATTTTATGAGAAAAAGATGGGTTTATGGGGCTTGTATTCTCCACAGTTTAGGAGAATTAAGAGGCGCGTTCACTGAAAAATAAATGTTTGTGAGGATGCTTGAGAAGTAGACCTTGTGAGAGTTAAGGGCCTGTCCCACTTACGCAATTGTTTCGGCGACTGCTGGCCCCCGTCATAGTCGCAGCAGGTCGCCGAAAATGTTCAAAATGCTTAAATTCCAGCGTCGACCAGAAAACGGTACGACCCTTTGGGCTGACCCTCACGACCATCCAGGCGTCACTCCCGCGACATGTCGACACACGACGCCTGTATGGTCGTGAGTAGTCGCCCAAAGAGTCGTACTTTTTCTGGTCGGCGCTGGATTTTCAACATTTTGAAAACCTTCGGCGACCTGCTGCGACCATGACGGGTGCCGGCAAGTCGCCGAAACAATCGCGTAAGTGGGACAGGCCCTTAAGGATGGGCATGGGCTCAGGGGTTGGTTACCCGAGTTTGAGATGGAGACTCTTTAGGTTTGAGAAAACATGAAATTCTGTGCTGTGGAGAGTTGTGGATGTTGATCATTAACTACCTTCTAATCTATTGGGTGGGCATTTAGTTTGGGCCGTCAGCTGTGATTTTGTTGCATTGACACAGCAGGTGCTGACCCATTTGGTTGCCCTGTGTGGCTGCTACTGGAGTTCTTAATTTATTGGACTGTAAATCTGCAATTGTTGATTTACAGGAGCGTTGCTAAGGGAAACTCATTCAGTTGGCGAAATTATTGTGTCAAGCTGTCACTGACCTTTTGCTATTGCTCTAGAGAAATATTTACAGTTACAAGGAACAAGAATAGGATAACAGTAAATCTAGATGCCAGTATTGTCTCCAAAGCTACCTGAAATTAAATTTTTTGCCAACTCCACCTGCTTAATGCTTTAAGCAATTTATTCCAAATACATTCTATTTTGTACGTGAATTGGCTTCTGTCAATTGTAATTTGTCCCTGGGAGAATATGTGTTCGGCACGGACTAGAAGGGTCGAGATGGCCTGTTTCCGTGCTTTAAATTGTTATGTTATATGTTGTTATATGTTATGTAGGATATTGCTAATGTACGGGGTGATTGGTGGTCAGCCGGGGCACGATGGGCCGAAGGGCCTATTTCCACGCTGTATCTCATCTAATTATACCTTGTCCATCTTGCAAAGTATTCCCACATGCATTGGAATTACGTCTTGCAGGTGGTGGTGAATCTTTGGAATTCTTTATCCTGGAGTGTTGTGGAGACTAGATCATTGGGAATACTTAAAGAGGAATACGGGGATTGTTTTGTCACATATATATCAAACTTTGTTCGTCTATTCTGCAATGTAAAAAAAACCCAGCAACAAATGCTATTTATAAAGGGTCTTGTACATGCTGTTATAGTGTACTTGCAATTTGAGATGAACGAGGGTTGAATTTCAGTGCAGTTACACAATTAGAATTACACAATCATTGACTTTGGATGATCAGGTAGGGTTTGCGATAAACATCCTCTTCACTCAGTATTGGTTTGCACAAACCACATATTTGTGTCAAAAGTATGTCACAGAATATTTTAAGTGTGTAGAAACATAGAAAATAGGAGTAAGCCATTCGGTCCTTCGAGCCAGTGCCACCATTCAATATGACCATGGCTGATCATCTAAAATCAATACCCAGTTCCTGCCCCCCCCCCCCCCCCCCCCCCCCCCCCATATCCCTTGATCTCTTTAGCCCTAAGAGCTAGATCTAACACTGGTTGAGCAACATTTTTTTGTTTCCTCTGGGTATGCGAATACTCAGGAAATGACAATAAAGATATACAATACAATACAATACAATACAATAACTCTCTCTTGAAAACATCCAGTGAATTGGCCTCCACTGCCTTCTGTGGCAGCGAATTCCACAGACTCAACTCTGTGTGAAAAAGCTTTTCCTCATCTCAGACCGAAATGGCCCACCCTTTTTTCTTAAACTGTGACCACTGGTTCTGGACTCCCCCAACATGGGGAACATTTTTTCCTGCATCTAGCCTGTCCTTTAAGAATTGTATATGTTTGTATAAGATCCCCTCTCATCAATCTAAATTCCAGTGAATACGAGCCCAGTCGACCCATTCTTTCATCATCTGTCAGTCTCACCATACCGGGAATTAACCTGGTGAACCTACGCTGCACTCCCTCAATAGCAATAATGTCCTTCCTCAAATTAGGAGACCAAAATTGCACACAATACTCCAGGTGCGGTCACACCAGGGCCCTGTACAACTGCAGTAGGACCTCCTTGCTCCTCGTCTAAATCGTTAATCTAATGTAAAATATAAAGATCACATTCCAAGATCATCTAATATAATGGCAATGAGCTGAAGGCCTTTGTGATCCAAGCAAATGCATGATATTGATTTTATCTGCATCATGTGGTTGATTTTTAGCAATTTGAGTCTTTGAATAATTAACTTCCGTCCTTATAAATTCTATTTCATCTCAACCAGTCGTATCTTGGTTAATCTGCCCAAAAACACGGATTCCTTTAGTGATTAGTAAATGGAATGTAGTTGTAGAGCATTTTTTTCCACTTACTTTATTTTACAGAGAGCTGCCAATATGATCCCAGCACACGACAGTCCCCTTGCAGCTTTGGCATTTGATTCAAGTGGTTCAAAACTGGCAACAGCCTCTGAAAAGGTAAGCCATGTTCTTCAGTCTGAAAAGGGGACTCGACCCGAAACGTCACCCATTCTTTCTATCCAGAGATGCTGCCTGTCCCGCTGAGTTACACCAGCATTTTGTGTCTATCTTTAGTTTAAACCAGCATCTGCAGTACTTTCCCACATCGTATAATCCTGTTTCATGACGTGGAACAGTAAAATTGAAAACGCACAACATTAGGGGTTCTATGTGAGTTAGTATCGCTTTGTGGTGGTGCCAGCACTTGGAAATGTCTCTTGATTCTTTGGCCTAAAGTTCAGATAATGAGGGATTGTGTCATGTATAGGTATTGCCCGTGGTGGCCAGCCTGTTAATCTCCTTCTCAAAGTGCCTCCTCCTTAAAGTACCCCGTCCTTGACTAGCTTCTTCAAGGCATAAAAATTGCAGCCAAAGTGGTTGCATGCAGATTGGGTGCAGTGAATTGCTGCATCAAGCAGTGGTGCGAGCACTTTGCATTCATAGCATTAACAAAATCTGTGCTTTGTCAGATAATTTTTGCCTCATTTGTACTTCATTTATATATACCTCACAACAATAGACCATAGGTGCAGGAGTGAACCATTCGGCCCTTCGAGCCAGCACCCCCATTCAATGTGATCATGGCTGATCATCCACAATCAGTACCACGTTCCTGCCTTCTCCCCATATCCCCTGACTGCTATCTTTAAGAGCCCTATCAAGCTCTCTCTTGAAAGTATCCAGAGAATCGGCCCTCTGAGGCAGAGAATTCCACAGACTCACAACGGTAATCATTTCCTTATCTCTATCGGCATTACTTAGTATAAATTTTATGCTTCAATTTTTCCACCTTTTAATTCCACAGGGAACAGTAATCCGAGTATTCTCCATTCCCGAAGGGCAGAAACTCTTTGAATTCCGGAGGGGTGTTAAGAGGTAAGCAAACGGGATGAGTTAATCTTGATATATGTATTTGCTTTTAAAAATACAACGGCAAACTGTTACAATGGCTTTAAAAACACGTCTTTGCCAAACCAACATTTGGACCTGTCTGGAATTTGCACGTTCTCCATGTGACCTTATGGATTTCCTCTGGATGTTTTGGTTTCTCCCATATGTCAAAGACATGCGGGTTTCTAAGACAATTGGTCGTTAAAAGCTGGCCTTGTAGTGTAGGGAATGGGAGAATATAGCACTCGTGTGAATGGTCAGCATTGACCCGGTGGGCCGAAGAGCCTGTGTTTCCATGATCTATCTTTAAACTAAACGGAAAAAAAATTTAATTAACTAATGGAATAAAGTTCTAAACTCTGTTACTGTAATAAATGTGATTTAGCAATTAATTAATTTTATTTAATGTATTGTCTTTGTTTCTTAAATTGTGTGCCTTTAGTGAGTTGAATAAGCATTTTCTTTGGCGAGTTCCTTAGTGGGTCTTATTTCTTGTCATTTAGATGCGTGAGTATCTGTTCACTAGCATTCAGCATGGACGGCATGTTTCTGTCTGCCTCCAGCAACACGGAGACGGTACATATCTTCAAACTGGAGACACAAAAAGAAAAGTAGGTAAACGCTGAAATAATTGTCAAAAGATTAAATTGATAAGCATCCTAATTGTGGATCCTCCATGAAGTACCATCGTTCTGTTCTTCATAGTACTTTCAAATCTTTTCCAACATTAATTCACACCTTGTGCTTTCGGCAATAAATTTAATTATGTTTATGGCTGTCACATCTGTGTGTGTTTGATTTGTTACACGGGGTATTCCGTTTTACAGTAAGGTGCTCGAGGACTTCCTTGTTAGAAATCAGTAAGTGTGTCATCGATTGTAAAAAAAAAAAAAAATTAAAAAATTGCAGACATCCCGCCCTGTGTTACATTCCATTACTCTGGCGCACCTTGCATCTGTTGCCCCTCAAAAGGCTTTAGTATCAATTTGCCTAGTGCTCGGTTAGAAAAGGGTGAATATTGCGGGAAGAGAACGCGTGTTTATTTAAAAGCAAATCTTGTTGCTGTGAGATTTGCGTCGCAAGCCAATCCTGGTCTTTGAAAGTGAGACGTGGCAGAGTACGGTTGAGGTTGTTATGGTTTTTACACGTCTTCATTTCTCCTTCAGGCCACAGGAAGAACCAACCACATGGACCGGGTACTTCGGGAAGGTGCTCATGGCTTCCACCAGCTACCTGCCATCGCAGGTCACGGAGATGTTTAACCAGGGCAGGGCGTTTGCAACCGTCAGATTGCCCTTCTCTGGACACAGAAACATCTGTGCTTTGGCAACGTGAGTATCTTGTTGGTAAAAACGAAATATACTTCGGGTGGAAGGGTGGCACAGCAGTAACATTGCTGCCTTACAGCGTCAGAGACCCTGGTCAATCCTGATTACGGGTGCTGTCTGTATGGACTTTGTACGTTCTCCCCGTGACCGCATGGGTTTCCCTGGTTGCTCTGGTTTCCTCCCACGCTCCAAAGATGTACGGGTTTGTAGGTTAATTGGCTTTGGTAAAGATTGTAAATTGGTCCTAGTGTGTGGGATAGTGCAAGTGTGCTGGTCAGCACGGACTCGGTGGGCCAAAGGGTCTGTTTCCACGCTGTATCTCTGAACTATAAAACTAAACCTGAGGTGGAAGAATCCATTCAAACATTGTTTCTGAAACAAAGAGTGCACAGTCAGCAATAGATGGCGAAACTATTCTTTTCAGCTTTAAAATACATTGGATCGAGAGTTAGCTGTAAATTTTTACTATTCCAATTTAACAAGTTTATACTCTGGTGTAATGTTTGTAACAGTAAACAAAAGATCAAGACATAAGCCAGTGGTTTAGGTTTATAATTGTCACGGGTACTGACGTGTAATGAAAACGTCATGCTCTCGAATTAGATAATATTACACATGAATACATTCAAGTCAAACGAAAGTATGATAGGAAGAGTGAAGATGAAAATACAGAGTGCAGATTATAGTTCTGAGCTTTGTAGAACTTTGTATAACGAATGCAGAGAAAAGGTCCAAAATTTGCAATGAGACAGGTCAGGTCGGAGAGTTGGGACTGTACCCTACTGTTCAGTTCAGTTTAGTTTATTGTCACGAAGAAGCTGTAAAGAACTGAGCAAAGGAAAGCAAATACCAGACCTGAACAGGAGAAATCAGTCATGAGGAGCGATCGGAGAAACCAGGAATGAAAATGTGAGAAAGAAATTGTAGTTTATTATAATGAAAAATTGAGACTGTTTATTTGAATAAATGTTGACCAGTAAAAGATGTTATGATTTTTGTTTAAAGTCACCAAGTGTTGGGAGTAACTCAGCGGGCCAGGCAGCATCTCTGGTGAACATGGATAGAGTCAGGATTCTTCTCCCAACCTGAAATGTTACCGGAGACTCTGCCTGACCCGTTGAGAGAGAAAAAGACCAACACTTTGTCTTTATTTTTGTAAACCAGCATCTGCAGTTCCTTGTTTCTCCAAAGATGATATGATTTTGGAAAGTACCGCAATAAACAGTAACTTCTGATAATTGCACATTGGGTTGTGACGTTGCAGAATTCAGAAGATCCCTCGGCTACTGGTCGCAGCGGCAGATGGCTATCTCTACATGTACAACCTGGACCCACAAGAAGGAGGCGAGTGCACCCTAATGAAACAGCACAAGTAAGCAAAGCATCGTGGAAATGCACTTCAGAGGTAGAAGCATAAAGTAGTTGCTTGGCAGTTTAAGCCGTAAGATGAATCCAGTGCCTTGAGGTTTATTGGTGACAGGCAATGGGCCAATGCATGTTTTATTTTGAAATGGCCACCACTGCACAAGTCACAGTTCAGCAGTCAAGGAATCATGAGCCACTGAGCAGTTGTTGTGTAGTCTATGGTCTTTGCTCCACGTGAGTATCTACGTCAGTATCTGGTGTTAGGGAAATAGGTGCAGAGATGGTGAACATTTTGGTTGTAATCTGTCAAAATTCATTTGATTGTGGAAGCGTTATCAGAGCATTGGAAAGCTGCAAGGATAATGCTGCTATTCGTGGGTAAGAGACAAAGCGGGGAAACTGGATGGTTAGCCTGATGTCTGTCATTCAAGTCAAGTCAAGTCACTTTTATTTCTATAGCACTCAGTGGCCAAAGTGCTTTACATTGGTGGAGGTACTAACGTTCTACAACATTGGTTCATAGATTAAGTACATACATATAGCCCTCCCTCAGAGGACGTCAAGAAAGGCTTGAGAGTAAAGATGTGTTTTAAGTCTCGACTTAAAAGAGTCGATGGAGGGGGCAGTTCTGATGGGAAGAGGGATGTTGTCATTGGGGAAAATAGCTGGAATTATTTATCAAGGAGGCAATAGGACAAGTGGAACATCTGAAGATGTTGTTACTTTAAAAGGGAAATTTGACAAATTTGCTGGAGTTCTTTGAGGGTGTAGAGTACAGAATGGATAAAGAAGAATCTGCAAATGTAGAGGATTGGGATTTCTAGAAGGCAGTCGATGGGAATATTGCACAACATAAGAGCACGTGGGATTGAGGATAATTCATTGGCAAACATAAAACTGAATCAGCATGAGTAGGTCAATCTCAGGTAGGTAATCATTAACAAGAGGGGTGCCATGGTATAAGCCCTGGCGCATCAACTATTTGGAATCAATATGAAGAGCCTGAGAATCGATACAGTGCTGGAGTAAACCAGCAGGTCAGGCAGCATCTCTGGAGAAAAAGAATAGGTGACTTTTGGGTCCGAACCCTTCTTCAGCCTTTCTTTGTTCTGACCCGAAACGTCTCTTGTTCTTTTTCTCCAGAGATGCTGCCTGACCTGCTGAGTTACTCCAGCATTTTGTGTCTATCTTTGGTGTAAACTTGCATCTGCAGTTCCTTTCTACACCTGAGGAACCTGGGAATGTTGGTTTTGGCCATCCAAGTGCCCGACCGTATGCAATGTCCCTTTAGATAGATAGAAGTGCATTGATGTTTTAGACAATTCTATGAAGACTCCAGGTCTCCAATTTAAACCTTCCACTTAAGTTGTGTAAACAATTCTTTTGGCGCCACCATGTGTCGTAATCTGACAGTGCATGACCTGTAACATTGTTTAGTGCGCCACTGATGGATGCCAGGAAATGCATCAATTGTGCCTGTATACATTGTGCAGCATATGGCTGGGCCAGTTTCACAGTGGATGCAATTTCAGCTGGAAATGTTTTAGTTAATCGATTTGAGTAGATCTTGTGTACTAAAAAGATCACACCAACAATTTCTAGGCCGAAAGATAAGACACAAAAAGCTGGCATAACTCAGCGAGACAGGCAGCATCTCTGGAGAGAAGGAACTACCGCTGAATATATAGATGTGAGATGAGTGAAATGCAATTTAGGAGGTGGCATATACATGACTGGAAAAAGAAGAGGAGAAAGAATATAAATGGGAACTGAACATAAAAGTAGATCAGTACGGTGTAACTTGACTCCGGGCAGTATTGTTCGATGCACCCTGTAGGTTATATGGCACTGCTTATAGTATTGAGAGGTGATATTTAAGAAATTGAAGGGAATTATTTTCACATTGGCCCCCCCCCTTAAAAAATAACAAATAAATAGATAAATATAAAATGGATTTCTCTGTTTCTCTTCACAGGTTGGATGGTAGTGTAGAATCAGCCAACGAGATTCTGGAGCCTTCACCACATGATCGTCCATTAGTGTCTCAGACGTACAGTTCACCCGCTGCCAAAGTTAGTTATACTCCGTCATCACCCACACGGCACGGTAAGCAACCAGTCAGATCTGCTACATTTTCCGTCATTAAGTTTCCACCAAGATTCATCAGCACTCAAAAAATTCTGATCTGGTGACACATCCAATATTGAATGGTGTGCATTTAAGTGTATCAAATCAAATGGAACTTTTTAAAATCCCCCTCCCACCCATCTCAACTTTTAAAAATCGAATAACTCTTCCAAGATTGAATGACGTACCTTTCAGCGTATCAAATAGAACTTTGTAAACCCCCCCCCCCCACTTTAAAATCTGATCTGGTAACTCATCAAGTATGCACTGGAGTTTAGAAGGATGAGGGGGATCTTATAGAAACATATAAAATTATATAAAAGGACTGGACAAGCTAGATGCAGGAAAATTGTTCCCAATGTTGGGCGAGTCCAAAACCAGGGGCCACAGTCTTAGAATAAAGGGGAGGTCATTTAAGACTGAGGTGAGAAAAACTTTTTCACCCAGAGAGTTGTGAATTTATGGAATTCCTTGCCACAGATGGCAGTGGAGGCCAAATCACTGGATGGATTTAAGAGAGAGTTAGATAGAGCTCTAGGGGCTAATGTAGTCAAGGGGTAGGGGGAGAAGGCAGGCACGGGTTATAGATTGGGGACGATAAGCCATGATCACAATGAATGGCAGTGCTGGCTCGAAGGGCCGAATGGCCTCCTCCTGCACCTATTTTCTATGTTTCTTAGAAGAGATTAACTTGCAGTGAAGGTTAACAACATGTTTTTTCTATGTTTCAATGATGTGCATTATAGTGTATCAGGTAAAATTTTGGTTGGGTGACAACTTGGACTTGTTACAGTTAAGTAAAAGTTGTGTGTTTTGGCAATGACTTTCTTCACATTTGATGCCATCAGTCACATGTTGCTGGAACGACTGTAACTTATACTTTGATGTAATCTGTTTGATGCAGCCTACTCAGAGGACCAAGGAGCAGTGGGCGGTATTGATCCAGATGATGATTTGAATATTGGCACTCTGCGGATGGATGAGGACAATGAGACGCCTCCCCTGATTCTTAAGAGCGAGTGACCTTTTGACTTGTGAGCCGGCAAAGAACACTTGCAATAGACTGAACTGTGATGCTGCTGCAGACTTACAATTGCAGGACAGAAAGTGAAGAAAAATATGGATGGAACATTTAAAAAAAAAAAGGAAAAATTGTAGCTGTAGCTTAATTCTATAATATTGAACTCAAAATATATTGTTTCTCCCCCAGTGGCTTTAATTCCTGTAAAGAATTTGAGTAAATATGTTTTTTCCCCCCATTTGGCCAAAAATTGCCGCCTTGTGCAGCCTTGGAGCCTTCTAGCTTTGCATGTTTACATGTGCCAAGTTTCGAGAATTTAGGAGCCACTTTAATCTTGCCAGACCGGTCGTTTTCTCAGTGTCGTCCCACTAGCTTCACCCGAACTGAAAGGTTTAAGGACACTTTATTCCTCCATTCATGGACACAGGTTTCCAAAGCTGTAAGATAGCAGCCCCATCCCAACCACTTTCAGCCTCCCGCACCTGGAATCCCCTGTGAGGTTTTGTCCATTCACTTAAATCAGACTCTCTGGTGTGAAATTGTGGTCCTTCGAATTTCATTCCTTTGAGGGAACAACTATGAATATTATACTTTTAACACTTGCTCCAAAAGAGACGGTTCATTAAATGTGACACTAAGAATGAATCTCATTTTTAATCCAAAGGGTTTAAATATTGAGTGGATATTTGTAAGTTAATCTGAAAATAAAAGATGGTATCCCATGTGTTTTTGAATCTTGTGATTATGACAGATTCTTTACCAGAGAAGTGATTATCTCAGACATTATTCCTCCTGGACTCTTGACTCCCTTGAATTTCTACAATGTACAGTGTGAATTTGGTCAGCTGTGGAGGGGTTGCTACTTTGAGTCCACTTGAGCCTAGAAAGATTTGGTATTCTGATGTTGTTATCAGTTTCTATTCCTTGTCCCAACGGCCAAACATCAGCTATCCGACGCCTAGCTAATGTTGAAGGTGCGTCAGCAAATTGTTTTAGAAATTCCTTTAGTAAGTGGAATTCTTGCAACAAAGAATTCTTTTTATTTTGACAATTGCTGTTACTGAGTGTATTTCAATTACTAGTTATAAACATGCAATCAGTAGAAGCGATCCTCCATTGCTTCATTTTACGACTTGAAAATAAATAAAGGTTATGGGGAGAAGGCAGGAGAATGGGGTTGAGAGGGAAATTAAAGCATGGAATATACTCCACCCAACTATAGTTACCCAACCAGATGCAACTAAATTTCAAGTAGCTCTTTCATCCCAATAACCCTTTCTGGCTTAAGCCCTCCCTTCACCACCTCCAGTTTAAATTCCATTTGGAATATTTTGGAGGACCAAGAAAGATAGTTTAGCCATGATTGAATGGTGGAATAGACTTGATGGGCCAAATGGCCTTTCTGGTCCTATGAGGTGAAAAAACAAATTGAAACGTGAGGTTTTTTTTTTAATGATGTTCTACTATAATCATTCAACACCTTGCAATATAAACTTTCTAGAACTGCAAAGATCAAGAGTTTACAGCCACTGATCTGCTGAAATGTGGCCATTAAGATACACGGGAGAGACCTTTTCATCGGTAGAATGTAATTGGATCAGGACAAAACATCTATTTGAGATAGAGGGGAAAAAAACATGTTTGTAACAACATTGAATCTGCTGTTATTCTTCAGTGTCTATCATGACCTGGATTGATACCATCAAAAGCTACTCAAAGTGTGGCATTTGCACCAGGCTTTCCTTGGTCATCTCTGTGGAGAGCGTAGACAAGGCTCACCACTACTCTGGTTACACTGCAGATCTGTAGGTCAAGAAATGCAAGTCGTAGTATTTCTGAAGCAGAGATAATAGAAATCTAAATGACAAAGCCATTGAAGGGAAAAAAAATTAATATACTGCGTCTTTTCAGCCAATGTTTTTCTTTACGTTTGCTTCTATGATCATGCTTAGTAGAAGTGTGCACCTGTCCAGCATTAACCCAGTGCTCTTAATTAATTATTCTACCTGGTAGCCACTAATACAAACATGCTAGAAGGTGTTTTGCTTGGCGTTTTACCGATATTGTAAAAAGGCTTGTACAAAAATGTGATTGGTGATAAAATATTCCACTGTTTTTTGATGTTGATTGCCGAAATGCTCCACTTTTATTGATGTTTTTTGTTTTAAAGACTGGAGCAATGTGTAGAAAGGTTGGCAGCACAGCAGAAGTAATCACCACAATGTTTTTTTTCTCCTTCTGGCAAGAAGCTAGGGCCATTGAAACTTTCTTCTGGAGCAGATTGAGAAGCGTTCCTTTCAAGAAAGTAGTTAAATGCTTGTAACCCCCTAATTGAACTGTGTAGCAATTCAAATCAAGTCGACTTTCAGAGCAAGTCGAATCAAGTTGTGAAGATGCATCTATTGCACTTTCTGTGATTATCTGCGGTGTTTATTTTTCTCCATGAAATTAAGATCTGATATTTTTATTTGAAAGAACGACATACTGCAGAACTTCATTTCCAGAGTTGATGGATGAGATGCATAAAGCTGAGGCGTTGAGACTAGAAGTGGCTCCTGTTTGATGGAACTAGATTATCTAATGGTCATATTCCAGTAATTCAGTTGGGTGTAATGCCTCTGGTGAAGGAAGGCAAGGAAAATGATAACTCAATTGTCCGGTTGTTTATGATATTATTTAAAAGAAAAACACTTTTAAAAATCCAATTCCTAGAGTTAACACGAGGAGAATATTTGATGGTACCAAATCTGGTTGGTTCTAAAAGCCAACAGTTCACCATGGCTAAAGATGGCCAATTGGTTGTCGTGCTGGCTGTAGTTGAGTAGAGGGGCCAGGGCTGTGAGATGGTGGAGGAGAGGCAGTTTGTTGGTTTAATAAAAGACAGAATGACAGAACTTGCAAATTCTGTTTGCAATCCAGTTGTGCTGTGGTGTTTAGAGTTTGTAAATTGTAAGCAATTTAATGATGTACAAAAAGGTGATATGTATGTAAATTATGTATGGAAAGGTAATGTTTTGTATATTTTAATCATTTTTTGGACACTGACATCTATAGTTTATTATACATCTAAGTATTTTGCTCCCTGTAAGAATGAATCCAGAGTTATAATATTCTTTTGACATTAATTCTTCCAGACTGCCTTTCCCTACTATCATCCTCCAAAACATATTTTAGCACCGATTCACTTCATACAGCAAAAATGTTTGTGCTGAAGCATTTTTTGCTTTCTAATTGCGAACGACAAAACATCTTATGAGATGCAGAGTAGGTGTTCAACTTTTAGTATATTGGATGTTGAATAAAATAGGAATATAAGCTGTAGACAACTCTGTCTCCTGTGAAAGAGGCCTTCCCTGTTTCTGGATTTCTCACTACCTGACCTGCATTAAAGTTACGACATCAGATTTTAATTATTTAAAAAATAATAATTTAGTGACATTTGAAGTCATAAATTGAAATGTTACATTTTGCAATGTGAAGACAATGAATTTGCACATTTTAGCACTGAAGGATCTGTAATGAAGAAATGTATCAACAGAAAATTATTAAAAAACAATTAACAAAAAGTGCTAGATTTTATCCACTTCTGCTTTTCTACCTTTTTGAGCTGCTTCTCCAAAAACAGATGCAAGGTTGTAGTGAGTACACCACTGAACATGATTGTGAAGCTGATCTTCGTACAAACTGGCCGTGTGAGTTGCCACCAATCAATGAATAAACGCACCATCTACCTAACGGCTGAAGGCATCGATCAACAGACTTCCAAGAAATTCTCCATCAGTTCTGATGTAAAGTCATCAAATCGACCTGTTTGTCTCCCCATAGATGTTGCCTGACCTGCTGAGTATTTGCAACAGTTTCTGTTGCTAATAAACGACTCCCATTTGATACTGATGTGCTTGGCTACAGCTGAGTTCAGTGGATGAAGAACACTTGATTGTATTATCTTGCTGCAGAAGACCACAATGTGGACCAAGAAAGTTTCTGTTCAACGTTTCACATGTCAAAGAATAAAATGGGTCCCCATTTCTGCCCATGGGATGTTGCAATGTGATTTAACATTTGTAGGATGAATGGCAAGCAAGGCCTGGATGTAATGCTGCTCTATTGATTAACCAGTTGTAGCCTTTTGCTGTATCGATTAGCCAAATGGTGTTTATACATTGATGGCAGCGTGGTGGCGCAGCGGTAGAGTTGCCGTACAACGCCAGAGACCCGGGTTCGATCCTGACTACGGGTGCTGTCAACAGAGTTTGTACGTTCTCCCCGTGACTGTGTGGGTTTCCCCCCCCCCCCCCCCCCCCCGGGTTCTCCGGATTCCTCCCACATCCCAAAGACGTACAGGTTTGTCAGTTAATTTGGCTTTGGTAAAAATTGAAAATCGTCCCCGGTGTGTAGGATCATATTAGTCTATGGGGATCGCTGGTCATCGCAGAGTTGGGCCTGATTCAACGCTGTATCTCCAAACTAAACATTCAGGGATGCAAGTAAGGAATGGGAACATCTTACCTCTAGTAGGCAAGGAAAATATAACTCAAGTAGGATCTGGCAGCTGGGGTTACCCAAAGGGCTTATGAATGGAAATCCAAGACTTCATCCAGCGCTGTCAGCATGTGGTGAGAATAACGTGTTGATGCTGTCTTGGGTAAATTATAAGTTTCATTTGTGTTTGTTGCAGAAGCTTTCGGTCTTGATTAGTCGGAAAAAACACATGTTATGGAAACTTCAAAACGTTTCCCATGGACTCTGTTTAATGCACCACAACTAATGGACTGATTTAGACAAATGGGAAATTTTAAGACCCTTGTGCAAGCTCAGTCTGAATCAACGGTTTTGACAAACTCCCTTTATCAAACAATATATTGCCTTTCTTTGGCCACTTTGCATGGCCCCGCTTTGGTGATAAGTCTTGCATATGATTACGCAAGTGGAATCATTATCCATCGCATTGTGTGAGCAGGAACTCATCGTAGGGAGGTTATACACTAGCATGGGCAGAGGTTTGTCCTGCCAAAATAAATGATTGGGTCATTTCATAGTAAAGGAGATATTTATAATTGGCAAACTGGTTAAGAGATGGGCAGCAGCCTCTTTATTTTAGTAATTCTATTTTATCACAAAGATAAAATGACCACGTGTATTGTGGCCAAAATTGGGAAGGTAAGTTGTGAGGAAGACATCGAGTCTGTAGAGATACAAATGGATTAAGTAAGTGGGAAGATGATGACACAAGGAACTGCAGATGCTGGAATCTTGAGCAAAACACAGTGCTGGAGGAACTCAGTAGGTCAGGCAGCATCTCAGGAAGATGGGTAGATCAGTCCGAAGAAGGGACCCAATCCGAAACATCACTTAGCTAGGTCTTCCAGAGATGCCTGACCCGCTGAGTTTGCCCACTCTATGTTTTAAGTGAATGGAAATGTTAATGGCATATTGAGTATATTGTGAATCATACATTTTGGTAAAAAATAAAACAAAATGTTTTAAATAGAGACTATAATTCAGCAAAGATAGACGCAAAATGCTGGAGTAACTCAGCGGGACAGGCAGCATCTCTGGAGAGAAGGAATGGGTGATGTTTTCGGTCGAGATCCTTCTTCAGACTATAATTCGACAATATAGAAAAGTCTGAGTGTTATCATGCTTGGGGTGGTTTTTATCCCCGGCCACGATGACCCAAACAGGTTTTGAATGATTCATCGCTAACAGCGTTCTGCTTATGTCACCAGTGAACTGGAGTGAAATAGCGCTTAATTGTGCAGCCTGCTGACAGCTGGATCAGACCCAATAGGTAATTAAATTATCCGAAGCAAATCTCCGATACTCTGACTGTGGGACCTCACATCGCGGGTAAGTCATCTGATTTCGCCACCTGATGGTAGATGTGAATGCTGTGCCAAAAAACTGATGAAACTAATAAGAAAGTTGCACTGGTAATGAATGATATCAAGTTGGATTAGCGAAAAATGAACATGCTTATTGCCATTAAATTGAGTGAAATGCTTAATGATTTGACATCAATAGTTATCCAGCTGGTTCATATGATATTTCTGTTCAAATGAGAGAAAGATCACCAGTTTTCATTAGATGATGACAAAGACAAATTGTGAATGGTTTTTATTTGAACAGTTAAGGTGGGAGTGGGGAAATAATAAGAATTGAAACTGGTGCCATCACATTTCTGTTGATCATTGAGAATATTTCCAGCAGAGATTTTTTTTGGGGGGGAGGAGCAGTTAGATAAATACACAGTTAGATAGATACATGGTTGTGGAGCTGATAGGGTGTGGGTAATTTGATGGAAGTGTGGGGGGTATAGAATGGACCAAGTGTAAATTGGTGGTTTATGGCTTGTGTGGACACTGGCCTTGCTTTGGCACCGTATTGTCCTGACTCTGCTACTCTTTCAGGGCCAGTGGTCGTTTGGCTTCAACACTGGTGAAGAAATTGCATAGAGCAGTACAGCACAGGAACAGGCCCTTCAGCCCACAGTGTCTGAGCCGAACATGCCAAGACCAACCCTTGCCTGGCTGCTTGCATATAATCATTACCCCTCCATTCTCTGCATATCCAAGTCTCTTCAATTGTATCTGTCTTCACCGCCATCAACTGTTTAAAAAAAAACACCCTGCACATCTTTAAATTTAGCCTCTCTCACCTTTAAGTTCTACCCTTTAGTACTTGATATTCCTTAAATCTAAAGACTCTATATTCCTTAAATCTAAAGATGCTGCCTGACCCACTTAATTTTTTTACTGCCCTCACACATTATAAGAAGCCCCCAACATCCCCCTCCAAACTACAGATATCAGGGTACTCATTGGGGCACATGGCCACTGTATATTCCTCAAACAGAGCCCAAAGTGCTGGAGGAACTCAGTGGATCAGACAATGTCTGGATATTTAATCTGAAGAAGATCCCGACTGGAAACGTTCATTGCCCATTCCTTCCACAAATGCTGCCGGACCTACTGAATTCTTCCAGCACTTTGTGTTTTGCGCAATGATCCAGCAACTGCAGTTACTTGTGTCTCCGCTGTATATCGCTTGCTGCTTTTGACACCCCAACCCCTGTAGCTCCACCCTGCGGGCAACCATGCAGTGTAGCACATTGCCATCCTTGAGAAGATATGTTTGCAGATGGTCCTCTGCATCTCATTGAAATGACAGAAAGAAAATGGAATCTGAATCACGGGCAGGCAGATGAGATGAGTTGATGTTGGCGTCATGTTCAGCACAAACGTTATGGGCTGAAGGGCCTGTTCCTTCTAGTATCTCGTGTTCTATTCCAACGGGGTGGTTGGTGGTAAATTGTCGAATCTGATAGGATGAGCCTAGGATTAGTGCAAATGAGTGCCTGGTAGTTGTTGCCAGTGGGCCAATGGCTCTTGTTCTACACTGCATTCCATTTGATTTTACAGTTCTATTGCCACAAGGTGGTGCAATAACCTCAGATTATGGACAATCACAATCATGAATGAAAACTGTACAATGGCCTCCAACATCTGAAAAATATCGGCAAAACAGTTTGTGGTTTAGACCCCTTGGTAGAATCAATAAATAAATATAAGGTCATTAAGTCATAGGAGCAGAATTAGGCCATTCAGCCCATCAAGTCTACACCGCCATTCAATCATGGCTGATCTATCTCCCCCATTCTCCTGCCTTCTCCCCATAACCCCTGACACACATACCAATCTTCTTTCAAATATCTTTAAAAGATACAACTCAAAAAGCATGGATGTGAGAACAAAAGGGAATGCAGTTAATAATTTAATGCCCAGGGAAGGCTGATTGACTCTGGAGAATATTGGTTGCACTTTAAGTGAACTAGATAACTAAAGCAACACCTTGTTCTTTGCCTGTGGACCTGCAGTTAATCTGTGGGGAAACGGTACATAATGTCACCGCTTAATCTGCTTCCACCACTCTAAAGGGCCTGTCCCACTGTACGAGCTAATTCAAGAGTTCTCTCGAGTTTCCCCTGATTCAAACTCGGAGAATTACGGTAATAGCCGCTCGTAGGCACTCGGGGCTCTCGTGGACATTTTTCAGCATGTCGGGGTATGGGGAGAAGGCAGGTACAGGATACCGAGTTGGATGATTAGCCATGATCATATTGAATGGCAGTGCAGGCTCGAAGGACCGAATGGCCTACTCCTGCACCTATTTTCTATGCTTCTATGTTGAAAAATGTTCACGAGCTTACCGCGTTTCCCGAGTACCTGCCGTTAGCGTTACGAGCCGCTAAGAGACGCCACGAGCTCTGACGTACCCGCTACGTACATTCTACGTGCTTACCACGTTTGATTTTTTTTTAAACTCGGGAGAGCTCTTGAATTACCTCGTACAGTGGGACAGGCAATGCATTCCAGACCATCATAGCTCATGGCATTAAGGAAGAAGTCCTTTCTGTCTATTAAATGCTGTTTCTTAATGAAAATTGATGATGTCTTCAGTCAGGCCACAAGAAGGCTTCACGAAGAAGGGACTGTGAACATTTAATGGGGTGGGCTGACACCACAGAAAATAGACTGAATGTTCTTGGTACTTTGTCAAATGTGAACTTTCCTCACAGTTCTCACTGCAGATGGCAAGATATTTTGTTTTTATCAACTTACAGAAAAGATAAAAGCCTCATCTGTTCAATGAAATGATTGCACAAATATTTTAAATTAGATTTAAGTAGAATTTAGACTATTAAGCTTCTGAAAGTTAAAATTTCATTGTTCCATTGTCAGTACTTGTGATACTGGGGCAGCTTACAGCCCAGTGGTATGAATATTGATTTAAGTAACGCTAGCATTCTCTCTCTTTATTCCCTCCCCCACCCAAGTTGCACTTCTCATTTTCACCCAACAAACAGCTAATAATGGCCTGATTCCTTTATCATCATTACTTTTTTGTGGACGAAAAATGCTGGCGAAACTCAGTGGGTCGAGACCCGAAACGTCACCTACTCCTTTTCTCCATAGATGCTGCCTCACCCGCTGAGTTTGCCCAGCATTTTTTGTCTACTTTCGATTTTTCCAGCTTCTGCAGTTCCTTCTTAAACAAAACTTTTTTTGTATATCTTTCATTCATTGCTCTCTATCTCTCATTTCCCTTTCCAATGATGTCGGAAAGGGCCTCGACCCGACACATCACCCTTTCCTTCTCTCCAGAGATGCTGCCTGAGTCACTCCAGCTTTTTGTGTCTATCTGACACTTAAATATAACCATATAACCATATAACAATTACAGCACGGAAACAGGCCATCTCGGCCCTACAAGTCCGTGCCGAACAAATTTTTTTTCCCCTTAGTCCCACCTGCCTGCACTCATACCATAACCCTCCATTCCCTTCTCATCCATATGCCTATCCAATTTATTTTTAAATGATACCAATGAACCTGCCTCCACCACTTCCACTGGAAGCTCATTCCACACCGCTACCACTCTCTGAGTAAAGAAGTTCCCCCTCATATTACCCCTAAACTTCTGTCCCTTAATTCTGAAGTCATGTCCTCTTGTTTGAATCTTCCCTATTCTCAAAGGGAAAAGCTTGTCCACATCAACTCTGTCTATCCCTCTCATCATTTTAAAGACCTCTATCAGGTCCCCCCTTAACCTTCTGCGCTCCAGAGAATAAAGACCTAACTTATTCAACCTATCTCTGTAATACTTGCCTCTCAAATACTTGTCAAATGTCAAATACTTGCCTCTCAACTTAAAAGGGAAAAAAAAATACACATTGTTTAATGTTTCTTTTTATTATCCCAAGAGCTTTGAAACAGGTTTCATCTTATGACCAGCAAAGATAGCTTGAAAATGACTAAATAGCACAAGTTTTTTGCTCCATTTGCTTTTCAGTTAAAAGGATAACATTGAGTTTAATCTGACAAACCCCTGAGGACAGTAACTGGGACTTGCCCAAGGCACCTAACGCAGCATTCAAATACAAGAGCACGGAGTCACTGCAAAGCAATTTGGTGGAATGTGAGATTTCTGTACCTTTTAGAGAGTACCAGGTTACACTTAGTAAAATTGACAGGTACACAATTCCTAGAAGAGTGATCATCATTTCAACACAATTGGCCTTAACTTGGAAATAGTTGCAAATGCATTGGTTTAAGCGGTAATTAAAGGCGTTGCAGATTGCTAGGAGATTGGTCCCGTGATTCAGGCAATCTTCAGGCCTTTCAACTCTGCATCCAGGCTCTGGGGAAAAACAGAGGCGATAAATACACCCATTCAACAAAAGGTTGAGTTAAGGGCCTGTCCCACTTACACGATTTTTTTCTGGCGACTTGCCGGCACCCGTCATAGTCGCAGCAGGAGGCAGAAAATGTTCAGCATGTTGAAAATCCAGCGGCGACCAGAAAAAAGGTAGTCGCCCAAAGAGTCGTCCTCACATCCATACAGGCGTCACTCACCCTGCAAAATGGCGGCTGTAGGGTCGAGAGTAGTCGCTGCTGGATTTTCAACAAGTCGCCGAAAAAAGTCGCGCAAGTGGGGCAGGTTCTTAATTGTAACAAAAACCCGTCACGGTGATGGGGCAAGATACAGTCTCTTTCAACAAAGAACCAGCGGAGCAAAGTTTCTTCACACGATATCTGACCAAGTCAACCCCGCTGGTGAAATTCCTTCAACTCCGGAAAAGTGTACAAGTATCTCCACACTAAGATTTTTGACCGTTTGATTTCAACAAGCTATTGGCAAGTAGCTGCTACTCGGACTAGGTGGGTTGCAGACTTGAGATCAGTACTTTTTTTCTAGACATTTTTTTTGCCTTGGTACCCCCTGCTTTGATTGTGTGACCAACTTCAAATTTAATAATTTCATAACTAAAGATTAGATTTTAATGTTTTATGTGTACTCACTGTCTAAATGTATTCCTAACTCTCACTGTATGTCATGCTGTCACTTGCGGGCAGAGCACCAAGGCAATTTCCTTGTATGTGAATACTTGGCCAATAAACCTCTTCATTCATTCATTACACATTTTTAGGATTTTAACTTTTCAGAGGTGCCAGTATTCCTCTAAATAAAGAATTGGTTGAGATTATCATCATATCTTCCACAACCGTAGCAAATGCTTGCGTTTACTTTAAAGGGCTGTGTATTCTGCTCTTAATTCACAAGTCTGGGTTGTGGACTTATCCCCATGATGTAGTGACCTGATGGAGCTATTGAAGCTGGCCCCGGGTGCAGAATCTGCTCTTTCAATTGTGAATGTGAAAGAGACTCTGCTACCTCCTGGTGACCAGATGGTTGAAATCAGAACACTGGAAGATGGCTGGGTTGGTATTCTGGGAAAAAGAATCACAAGGTTCTCCCTCAACTACATGAATGAACCAGAAAATAAATGATATAGCCCGCATAACTGACATATGTAGTACCTGTAACCTTGGGACCTCCATCCACACTCACTCGGCATGGGAATCTTGCTGTACGTTCTTCCATCTTTCTGGACTTGAACCATTAATAGTGGGCACCAACAGTTTCCCACCACCTTGCTCGGCATTAAGAACCAACTGGTCTGTATGGCCCCATTGTTACTGGGGAGTGCACTTGCATCTTGAGGCTGTAGTTTCCCAGCAAGGAAGCTGTTCCTGAACTTAATTAATTGATATGCGTTGGGGGCTAGTGGAGTTGGGAGGGGCATGGCCAGAGCAACAATTTAAAAGAGATGGTCGTACCTTTAAATCCCAGATTGCCATCCCACCATCCATGCCCGTGGTGCAGAAGCTGGTACAATTCTTCTTTCCACCATCAAGATTGGTGATTTGGCTGCAATGAAAATGTTACAGTAAAGTCTCCATCTTCCCTCCGCATCTCCGAAACTACAGAATCGGATAGCTTTGTTCAGTGTCAGTTCAACATAATTGAGGGAATGCAGTGTAGGCTCACGAGTTTAATTCCCAGGATGGCAGGACTGTCATATGCTGAGAGAATCGAGCGGCTGGGCTTGTACACTCTGGAATTTGGAAGGATGAGAGGGAATCTTGCTGAAACACATAAGATTATTAAGTGTTTGGACTCGCCAGAGGCAGGAAACATGTTCCCGATGTTGGGGGAGTTCAGAACCAGGGGCCACAGTTTAAGAATAAAGGGTAGGCCATTTAGAACAGAGATGAGGAAAAACTTTTTCACACCGAGGGTTATGAATTTGAGACATTCTCTGCCTCAAAAGGCAGTGGAGGCCAGTTCTCTGGATGCTTTCAAGAGAGAGTTAGAGCTCTTAAAGGTAGCGGAGTCAGGGGATTATGGGGAGAAGGCAGGAACGGGGTATTAATTGTGAATGATCAGCCATGATCATATTGAGTGGCGGTGCTGGGACGTTTCGGGCCGAAACGTTGCCTATTTCCCTCGCTCCATAGATGCTGCTGCACCCGCTGAGTTTCTCCAGCATTTTTGTCTACCCAATGAAAGGTCATGGACACAATACATCTAGCAGGGGACTCTAGAAATATTCACTGTAACATGATCAGGAATGAGTTCCCTGGAAATATACATGACTTAAACAGGAATTTGGACAGATATTGAAGATGAAGAACTTAGAGGATTCTGGGCAAAGTTCACAGTGCCATAGGATTCAACACGTATTTAGAAGATCTACAGGATTCAGATTTCCAGCTGCAGCTTTCACCCTAATTCATTATCACAAGGGGTCAGGAGGATCTCTTCCTCGGTCTTGGGTAATGGTCTGATGCAAGGATACAATTTTAATTCACTGCCAATGATGGAACAACGAGCATTTTTTTTGTGTCGTTCCCGCCCAGGGAGTGGAGAGCCTCCGGCATACGTTGCCACCTAGTGCACTAAATTATAATAGTGCACAATTTAACTCCTCGTGTAAATTGATTCAATAGGAAGCTGCAGAAGGGTTCAGACATGAAACGTTGCCTATCCATGAGCTCTGGAGTTGCTGCGTTACTCCAGCACTTTTGAGTCTATCTTTTTGCACGGGTTTTGAGTGGGAAAGGGCTGCGTCTGTTGCCACCTGGATGGTCTTCAATTGTTTGGTGATAGACAATAGGAGTAGGCCATTCGGCCCAGCACCACCATTCAATGTGATCAAGGCTGATTATCCCCAATCAGTAACCCGTTCCTGCCTTCTCCCAATATCCCCTGACTCCGCTATTTTTAAGAGCCCTATCTAGCTCTCTCTTGAAAGCATCCAGAGAACCCGCCTCCACCGCCCTCGGAGGCAGAGAATTCCACAGACTCACCACTCTCTGTGAGAAAAAGTGTTTCCTCGTCTCTGTTTTAAATGGCTTACTCCTTATTCTTAAACTATGGCCCCTGGTTCTGGCCTCCCCCAACATCGGGAACATGTTTCCTGCCTCAAGCGTGTCCAAACCCTTAACAATCTTATATGTTTCAATGAGATTCCCTCTCATCCTTCTAAACTCCAGAGTGTGGAAGCCCAGCTGCTCCATTCTCTCAGCATATGACAGTCCTGCCATCCCGGGAATTAACCCTGTAAACCTACGCTGCACTCCCTCAATAGCAAGAATAGCAATGATGCAGGAGAGGTCCCCCCCCCCCCCCCCCCGTGTGTGACACCAAACTCTCTACACTGCTGCGTTTGGAGGGTGGGTGCCATTCTCTGTACCTGATGCTGTTTTTGTGGATAGTGTCCAGCGTGACATTGTCATCGGCCTTGGCGTGTTTGTCCAGGTTTTTGAACTTGTCCCGAGCGGTCATCCCACGTTGCACGTTCTGCTTCGGAATGTCCAGCTTCCGGCCAAACGTCACCTTGTCACCGTCATAGGTAAACAGCACCGGGTAGCAATCATGACCCTGTCCGAACAAGATGGACACCAGCTGAATTCTCTGTCCTATTAAATTGTTATTATTAAATTGCCATTTCATCCAAGTTGTAGAGAAAGACTATGCAGTGAGATCGATGCAGAATGCTGGAGTAACGCAACATCTCTGGAGAGAAAAATAAAAAATAGGTGACGTTTCAGGTTCTCCAGAGATGCTGCCTGACCCACTGAGTTACTCCAAAATTTTGTCTATCTTCGGTGTAAACTAGCATCTGCAGTTCCTTCCCACACAATACTTTACAGTAACACATGCTCTGTACTTTGAAAACTATATAAAAATGTATCTCTCTAATATCCTCCTTTAAGTGGGGATCCCAGGGTTGTAGACCTTGGGTGGCCGTCACTCCCAGTGGAGTTTGTTGTCCTCCAGTAACTGGAATCAACAGACAGTAATGTGGAGTGAGAACAGTTATACAAACCAGAAATATGTCCTTCAGCCCAACCCGCCAGTGCTGACTAGGATGCCCACCCATGCTAGTCCCATTTGACCCATCTCTCTCTAAACCTTTCCTCTCCCTGTGTACCTGTCTAAATGTCATATAAATGCATATACCACCAGGGGGCGCCGCACGATGGCAGCCTCACCAACAGTCTGTCTTTTTTTTGTTATTTTTAGTGTGTTTTAAAAGCTTGTGTTAATGTCCTCTGGTTTGTTTCATGTGGGCGGTGGGGTCGGGTCGGGGGGAAACTTTTTTCCAATTTCTTACCTTGCCGGAGATGCGATTGTTTTCCGGATCGTATCTCCGGTTGCTCTGCGGCCTAACATCATGGAGCTGGAGGCCTTGCACGGGACTGACTTTGAGCCCCACCGCGGGGATGTGGAGTTACCATCAGAGCCGATTCCTTGCCTGGGATCGACGCTCCAACCGCGGTCTGCGTATTTCAACATCGAGGAGCTCGCAGTCTCGGGTAGAGACCGATGTCGGGAAGCTCCAAACGACGCAGAAGATTCGACCAGTCCCGACCCAGGGTCGATGGCCCGGCGCAGGGGAGCTGAGATTCCCCCTGCCCCCCCCGAACAGCGCCGGCTACGGGAGCCAAGATCGTCCCGTCAACGGAAGGCACGAGGCCCCCGGCCGCAGGACAGCAAAGAAGGGAAGCGATCGAACTTTTTTTCACCTTCCATCACCGTGACGAATGTGGAGGAGTCACTGTGGTGGATGTTTATGTTCAATTGTGTTTTGTTGCTTTTTAATGGTACGACTGTATGGCAAATTAAATTCCTCATATGTTGCATAATAAAGTATGGCTAATAAAGTACGATTATGATTATAGCACCTACACACTATAATCCTACACGCCAGGGACAATGTACATTTTTTTAGAAACCAAAGCCAATTAACCTACAAACATGTACATCTTTGGAGTGTGGGAGGACACACAGAGAACGTGCAAACTCTGTACAGACAGCAACCGTTGTCAAGATGGAACCTGGGTCCCTGGCACAGTCAGGCAGCAACTCTACCGCTGTGCTGCACCTACAGACTAACATTGGTTGCACTAAGGTGTGGTTTATTTGCACTAGTAGTGTGGTTATTCATTTACTGCATTATCTACCCATATTGTGTTTACAAGCCTGTTATGCTGCTGCAAGTAAGAATTTCATTGTTCTGTTGTTGGTCTATAAAACTCTCTTGAGAAACCAGTGTGTTTCTGCCAAGTTACTTACCGCTGCCACTAAACTGTTCTCTGTGATGAAGGTAACAGTCAGGAGAGGTAGAGACTCTGAATTGAGCGACGCAGTCCTGTAAAGAGAAAAGCAAGTGAAGATAAATGGAAAGGCTCACGTATTCGAGGAGATACAGAATTGCATTCTCCAGAAATAGTTTACTCTCCTTCCAAAAGAACCTTGTTCACTTTAAAATAAACTCTTGTGTTTCCACTCTTTGAAAATGGCGAGAGGTGGGAGGTGGGAGTTCAAGACCTGGGTCCAGAGACCCCGGTATAAACGTCTCGGAGACGTGGTGGGAGGGGCAACATTACTTTCACATTGCCGCTTGTGGGAACCTTGCTGTGTACCATCTGACATTACAACAGTGACCTTCAACAAGTACCTGTGGCAGGGCAGCACAGTGGAGCGACTGGATCACAGCACTAGAGACCAAGGTTCTGTCCTGACCTTGGCCGTTGTGTGCGTGTGCAAAAACGGAACTCACTATCAAAACATGGAGGGGACGGGGGACACAATTTTTTGGCGGCAGCGCGCGCATGCGCACACTAACACACGCGAGCGCACGCGAGGCTTCGGAGGCTCAACCCAGCGCTATATGCAGCTCATCTCTGCCCGTCTCACCGGGTTAACTACAGCCCTGTCTGGACTGACGGGATACCAGCGCTGCTTCTCCATGCTGGCCATATTTCCCAGGCAGGTTAACCTGGCGGGGATGTCGCCCACCTCTCAAAACATGAGGGGGACGTGTCCCTTCTGCCCCCCCCCCGGGTTTTCCGCCCCTGCGCATGTGTGGAGTTTTCACGATCTCTCTGTAGCTGCAGGGGTTTCCTCTGGGTGCACCAGTTTCAATAGACAATAGCCAATAGGTGCAGGAGTAGGCCATTCGGCCCTTTGAGCCAGCACTGCCATTCACTGTGATCATGGCTGATCGTCCCCAATCAGTACCCCGTTCCTGCCTTCTCCCCATATCCCCTGACTCCACTATTTTTAAGAGCCCTATCTAGCTCTCTCTTGAAAGTATCCAGAGGACCAGCCTCCACCGCCCTCTGAGGCAGAGAATTCCACAGACTCACCACTCTCTGTGAGAAAAAGTGTTTCCTCATCTCCTTACTCCTTATTCTTTCCTCTCCCGTCCGAGCGACGTGACAGTTTGTAGGTTAAGTGGCCTCTGTACATTGCCCCCACTGTGTAGGGAGTGGATAACACAGAACTCGTGTGAATAGGTGATCCATGGTCAGTGTGGATCTGGTGGGCTGAAGAGCCTGTTTCCATGTTGTACCCTTTAACTCAGTTAATACTCGGGCAGTAAAGTGCTTTGGGATATTCTACCGTTATGGAAAGGTACAATGTAAAAGCAATGCCTACTATGTTGTGTTGTGCAGGAGCAAAGCAAGAATTTCATTGTCCTATCAGGGACACATGACAATAAACTCCCTTGAACTTGAACTTGAACTTGAAGCGAGGGAGGACGGATACTTACACCGTCTTCTTGTTGGAGTCCGTCACGCTCACGGTGCTGTCATGGCTGACCCAGCCCACGCGGTCCCCACTGTCGGAGAAACAGACCCCGTGAACCCAGCCTCCCGTCCCGCTGGACTCGAACATCATCTCTCCAAATGGCATCTTCGAGCCCCAGGACGTAGGCGAGGGCTTCTCCTCCACCTCCTTGATGTAGGCCGAGAATATCCTGGCAGAGAGAGAGAGAGAGAGAGAGAGAAAGTGCAAAGATGCAATTAGACCACTTACAACACGATGAAGGGTCTCGACCCGAAACGTCACCTATTCCTTTTCTCCAGAGATGCTGCCTGACCCACTGAGTTACTCCAGTATCCGGTGTCTATCTTCCACCACTTACACTGACAGGCTGCTCACTCAAACTCAGCATTTGCAAAACTCCAACCTTCTAGTTTTAACACCAGAACCAGCAAAGGGACTAGGGCCAGAAGGACAGTATTACTGACGTGGACTAGATAACAGTACAGCACAAGAACAGGCCCTTCTCTCCCCCTCCCCCGACCCTCAGTCTGAAGAAGGGTCTCGACCCGAAACGTCACCCATTCCTTCTCTCCAGAGATGCTGCCTGTCCTGCTGAGGTACTCGAGCATTTTGTGTCTGTCTTTGGTTTGCACCAGCAGCTGCAGTTCCTTCCCACACACAAGAACAGGCCCGTCAGACTAAAGGACCCCCGACCTGAAATGTCACCCATCTTTTGTTCTCCAGAGACGCTGCCTGACCCACTGAGTTAAGGGCCTGGTCCACTGTACGAGGTCATTCAAGAGCTCTTCCCAGCTTAAAAAAAAAAATCAAACTGGTGGTAAGCGTGTAGACTTTGTGTCCTTGTGTGTGGATTTAATCTGGTTTCTCCAGTTCCTCTCACACACACATGGAGGTGGGCTACTGACCAGCAGAAATCATTGTCGGCCAAATCAGAAATGGATAATGTTGTCTGGTTGTATCACCCATCATCGTACTCTTAAAGCCTCAAACTAGTTTTAGTGACTCTAATAATGTCTTGTATAAAACAATATTAACCTGGTATAAACATTATTGTATTGAAAGCTTGATCACCAAACCTGATGCAAAACAATTCTCGAGGGAACAAATTACTGCTTAGTCTGGGTAAGTGGCAAAAAAAACAAACTCAAAGAGAAGCTGATGACTTTAGTTTAGAGATACAACGCGGAAACAGGCCCGCCGGCCCACCTAGTCGGCACCGATCAGCGATCTCCGCACATTAACACTGTCCTACACACCCACGGGGCAGTTTTACATTTACACTCATCCAATTAACCTCCAAACCAGCACGTCTTTGGAGTGCGGGAGGAAACCGATGATCTCGGAGAAAACCCACCAAGGTCACGTGGAGAACGTACTAACTCCTTACAGACAAGCACCCGATAGTCGAGATCTCTGGCATCGTAGGACAGTGGCTCTACCACTGCGCCACGGTGACACACACGTGTACGAGTGAGAGCAAGTTGCAAGGATACAAGAAAAGGGAGAAGAAATGACTGATGCAATTGCACTAAGAGCGAGCTAGCATGGACCTAATGGGAGGATTGTCATCTGGTGTAGTGATGTTTGGGTATCGTTGAGGCAGATGCATAATGCTTGTGCACACATGGACTATTTTACAAGTCAACGGCCAATGACAGATGTGGTAACCTGGGTTCTGTTCAGTGAAACTCATAAAACAGAAACACAGTAGTGAGTCACCAATTATATGTGTGTACAGTGTTACTGATGTGGAGCACACAACAGTACAACACAAGAACAAGCCCCTTAATGTTTTGAGGGCAGTGATAATTTCTGCACATCTTAAATAATGAATGAATGAAAGCTTTACCTGCACTTGAAGTCAGAAGATCCCGCAGCCAACAGGATGTTATTGGGATGCCAGTCCAGATTCAGTATAGTGGAGCGAATCGGTTTCTTAATATGTTTGCAAACCCACCTGCAGGAGTACACGTGGAAGGTTAAAGGTGCTGTGTTGTGCAGGCAACACAACTTTTCACATTCAACTTGTGATTTCCCTCCCTGACATTCACTGCCAAATCTGCCCCAGTCAATGGGCTTTGTGTTAATGCCAACTCATGCGGTCAGTACCAATGTATGTACATGTTGTAAGAATACATTTCTGCTCAAAGGCAAACTGGAGCATGGTTGCCGGGCTTGGTGGAGCCCGCCATCCTTTGCGGAGGTTCGCCCGTGAATGCGCGGGATCTGTGGACTTTAACACCGTGAAGCCATTGTAGCATTTCCCATTTTTACCTCCATGCACTCGTGCTCTGTCCGATTCACGGGACTAAAGGAGCAAAGTACAGGAGTATAGGAGCAGGGAGGGTCTACTGCAGTTGTACAGGGTCTTGGTGAGACCACACCTGGAGTATTGCGTACAGTTTTGGTCTCCTAATCTGAGGAAGGACATTCTTGCCATAGAGGGAGTACAGAGAAGGTTCACCAGACTGATTCCTGGGATGGCAGGACTTTCATATGAAGAAAGACTCGGCTTGTACTCGCTAGAATTTAGAAGATTGAGGGGGGATCTTATAGAAACTTACAAAATTCCTAAGGGGTTGGACAGGCTAGATGCAGGAAGATTGTTCCCAATGTTGGGGAAGTCCATGACAAGGGGTCACAGCTTAAGGATAAGGGGGAAATCCTTTAAGACCGAGATGAGAAAAACATTTTTCACACAGAGAGTGGTGAATCTCTGGAACTCTCTGCCATAGAGGGTAGTTGAGGCCAGTTCATTGGCTATATTTAAGAGGGAGTTAGATGTGGCCCTTGTGGCTAAAGGGATCAGGGGGTATGGAGAGAGGCAGGTGCGGAGAGAAGGCAGGTATGGGATACTGAGTTGGATGATCAGCCATGATCATATCGAATGGCGGTGCAGGCTCGAAGGGCCTACTCCTGCACCTATTTTCTATGTATCTATGTATGTCCCACATGGCGATATTTTCGGCGACTGCCAGCGTCATATCAGTGTCTCCAAAAGATTTTGAACATTTCAATATCCAGCAGCGACAAAAAAAGTTTTGCCACTTGAAAAAACACCGCGCATCAATATGCCGTCACGCCGAGTCACCAACGCAAATTTTTCGGTGACCTGATACGTCAGTCGATGATGCCGGCAGTCGCCTAAACAATTCGGCAAGTGGGACAGGCCCTTAAGCAAAATAAATGCCACCGTGTCGCCCAGGTCAACGCGAGTGGTCTCAAGCCATGAGCCATGGACAGTCCCATCACAATTGTGGTTGAAGATCGAACGCCCGTCACTGTAAACTCACCAGTCATTCTCCTTCTCAAAGTAGCAGATTGAAATCAGCCGCGACCCACTGCCCACCGCAAACTTGTTCTCCTTTGGAGACCACTTGACACATCTGGCGGCTCGGTTGATTCTCAGGATGACCAGGGTTGGCTTCCAAACGTTGCTCTTCAGTGACCAGACGTAGGCATTACGATCGGTTCCACAGGTCACGATTCGGTTGCTCTCCGGAGCCCAGCTAATCCCTAATGCAAGACAAACAGCAATGGACTGAATCGATCACCATTTAGAAAGGAAGACAGAATCGCGAAAGTGTCCCACAGTTCCTCCTAATGTTTGCAACCAATTTATACATGGCAACCTTGGCCTGCTGCAGGCAAGAACAATAACGGCTGAACGCTAAAGAGAAAGTCACTAATAAATCACAAGAGGGGTCTCGACCCGAAACTTCACCTTGGTATTCCTTTTCTCCAGAAATGCTGCCTGACCCACCTGATCCATGTAGCACTTGCTTCTGTTAGATGTGACCCTTTCCCACTCAAGAACCAGTGCAAAACAGTGGTCACAAAGTGCTGGAGTAACTCAGCGGGTCAGGCAGCTACTATGGAGTACATTGATGGGCGATGTTTCAGGTCAGGACCTTTCTTCAGACTGAAGAACCACTACAGCTTCCTCACAAAATGCTGGAGTAACTCCGTGGGACTGGCAGCATCTCTGGAGAGAAGGAACGGGTGGCGTTTTCGGACCGAGGCCCTTCTTCAGACTAGGGTCTCAACCCGAACCGTCACCCGTTCCTTCTCTCCAGAGATGCTGCCTGTCCCGCTGAGTTACTCCAGCATTTTGTGTCTATCTTTGGCATAACCCAGCACCTGCAGTTCCTTCCAACACATAATAAATCAGGTAACAACTTGGGGGGGGGGGGGGGGGGGGGGGAACTTATCGAGGAGTGAAGTACAGAACATGTTATCGCTACGAGTGGTGAAGGTGAGTTGTACAGCTATTATTCATTAGAGTACAATCATTATCTTGTGTGGAGGATAAAACTACCAGAGTTTGGATAACTAACTGATTTTAATGCTGAAAGTACATTTCTGTATCATCCTGAGCATCTGAAAAATACAAACCACATTGCGAATCTACATTCACCAACAGTCTGAAGAAGGGTCCCGACCCGAAACGTCACCTATCCACGTTCTCCAGATATTCTGCCTGATCCGCTGAGTTATTACAGCACTTTGTGCCTTTTCTTCAATTAAATTTTGGAGCTCGACTTGATTAATTCACCAATAAAGGACCTGTGACTGTTCAGTTATTTAAAGCTATTGTATTAGAACAGAGAACAGGGTACAGCACAGGAACAGGCCCTTCGGCCCACAATGTTTGTGCAGAACGTGACGGCAGATTTTAAGAAGAAAGGTCTCGACCCGAAACATCACCAACATTCCTTCCCTCCTGAGATGCTGCCTGTCCCGCTGAGTTACTCCAACATTTTGTGTCTATCTTCGATTTAAACCAGCACCTGTAGTTCTTTCCCACACATATGAAGCCAGATTAAATTAATCTCATCGATATGATCCATATCTCTCGCTATTCCCTGCACTTACAAATGTATTTCTTCAACGTCACCACCGCCCGTGGAACCGCATTCCAGGCCCCAAACACTGTGTAAAAAAACAACCTGCCCCGCACATCTCATTTAAACTTCACCCCTCTCACCTTGCCCCAAGGACACAACGACAGTAATGCACTCCAAGCGGGATTCGAACCAGCTACCTTCCGGTCGCCAGCCGAACACTTAGCCCATTGCGCCATCTGTCGTCCCACCTTATAGCTATGTCCTCTAATATTGGACATCTCCACCCTGGGGAAAATGGCTCTGACTCTCTATCACACAATATTAGAAGAAACGAACAGGGAAGAGAAAATACTTTTGCCTTCCATCACAGTGAGGAGGTGTTTGGAGATTCACTGTGGTGGATGTTTGTGTGGAATTGTGTTAATTGTCTGTGTGTGGTTTTTTTTCTACTGTTATGACTGCAGGGAACAAAATTTCAAAGTTGATAAAGTGAGGACATTGTGTTCAAGAAGGAACTGCAGATGCTGGAAAATCGAAGGTACACAAAAATGCTGGAGAAACTCAGCGGGTGAGGCAGCATCTATGGAGCGAAGGAATAGGTGACGTTTTGGTCTGAATAGGTCTGATGAAGGGTCTTGACCCGAAACATCACCTATTCCTTCGCTCCATAGATGCTGCCTCACCCGCTGAGTTTCTCCAGCATTTTTGTCTACCTTCAATATTTCCAGCATCTGCAGTTCTGTCTTAAAAATATTAGAATGTACCCGTCTAAAATCCATTATATTTTGGAGTATATTCTTCATGTTGTATACTTGTCTGCATCTTGCAATAAAGACATGTCTGTTTGTTGTAGAAGTAAATGACTTCATCTTGAAGTAACTTCTGCAAAACTCACATTTTATGCATCTAATATGTATGGGTTTGTTTTTTTTACAGTTAAATAAACCACATCTGAAGGAGACTGAAATGCTATCTGTCCATTCCCTCCATAGATGCTGTGTGAGTCACTCCAGCACTTTGTGTTTTGATGTATGTGTGTTGCACCCGAGCCCCCGGAGGAAACCCACGCAGTCACAGGCAGAACGTGCAAACTCCGTACAGACAGCGCCCACAGTCAAAATCGAACAGGGGTTACTGTGGCGCTGTGCGGCAGGAACTCTTTGCTGCCCACTTACTTCATGAGCCGTGACGATGCGTTTCTGCCCCAGAGATGGTACTTCAGTGTAACCGTGTGGGGCTAACATCTGATCGCTCACCTGTCACATGTCCACTGTGCTCTTTCAGCTCGTGAATCCTACTCCACTTGGCGCCCTCCTTCTTGTAGATGTGAACCTCATGACTGTTGGGGCACAGTGCAATTTCTGAGGAAACAATTAGAACATGTGAACCACAAGACTGAGGCACAAACCAAACTAAAGAACCATATGTGCCTGGTTTTTATATATTTATCTAGGTGAAGTGTTCAAAACCCATGAGGTTAAAGTGAGAAGAGAAGATTTTGGACACAAAAGGCAACAATTGAAATGGGGAGGGAATGCAAATCATAGGATCCAAAATGTCATCAACACATCTACTTAGTTTTAGAGACACATCGTGGAAACAGGCCCGTCAGCGCTCCAAATGTGAGGCAGCAGCTATCTCTGTACTTATAGTTCATGAGGTTATAAGTCAAAGGTTCCCAACCTGGGGGTAAATTTCACTTCCCCAGGGGCTAAAGTTGTTGATTCTGGATGCGTATATATTTTTTTTCACTGACTGACTGTTTGGTTCTGGTGTAGCGTTATAATATCTGTTCATCATTAGTTGTTCATAAATAAATGAAATAACATTGTTATGTGCTATTAATGTTGCCAGGGGTAAACGGGATGGGGAAAGGTTGGGAACCTCTGCCATGAGTGATAGGATCAGTTTTAGGCCAATCGGCCCATCTAGTCTACTCCGCCATTAGTTCATGGCTGATCTATCTCCCCCTCATAACCCCATTCTCTTGCCTTCTCCCCATAGCCCCCGACACCCATACTAATCAAGAATCTATCAATCTCTGCCTTAAATATATCTACTGACTTGGCCTCCAATGAGTTCCACAGATTCACCACCCTCTGACTAAAGAAATTCCTCCTCATTTGCTTCCTAAAGGAACGTCCTTTAATTCAGAGGCTACGACCTCTAGTCCTAGACTCTCCCAATAGTAGAAACATCCTCTCCACATCCACTCGATCCAAGCTTTTCACTATACTGTATGTTTCAATGAGGTTCCCCCTCATTCTTCTAAACTCCAGTGAATACAGGCCCAGTGCTGAAAAATGCTCATCATTTGTTAACCCATGTATTTCAGGAAGTTTTATTACTATCACTCAGACCCCAAATCTCCAGACAACCATACTACCTTTAGTTTCCATCTGTAATCATTTACAACTAAAAGCAAATGGTTTACATATGTGAATCTCGCTACTTTTCTTGTACTCCCTCCCTTCCAGTGTTTCTGGAGACAGTGATTTGTGAATGGTTTGAGAGATCCTGGCAGCTTTCCTAATAACTATACCTGTTGTGTCCTGAAATCACGAGGAGAATTCACAGGGAGAATGCAGAGTCTTTTACCCACAGAGTAGGGGGATCAAGAACCATGGGTTTAAGGTGAGAGGGGAAAGATGCTAAACACTTTAGCTCCCCCTCTTATTCCCACACTGACATTTTCTGTCCTGGGCCCCCTCCACTGTCAGAGTGAGGCCCAGCACAAATTGGGGGAATCACACCTTATACCCCAGCAGTATGAATATTGAAGGTACACAAAAAAGCTGGAGAAACTCAGCGGGTGCAGCAGCATCTATGGAGTGAAGGTAATTGGCAACGTTTCGGGCCAAAACCCGTCTCCAGACTGATCATTCAGAATAGATCATCCTTCCTTCCAACTCTACCACCACATCCTTACCCAGACTTGATACCACAGCCATGTTTGCTTCCTCTGGGCATGCCTGCGCCTCCATCTCATACCTCAGGGCTTCCAGCTCCAGTTCCCTACCTCCCAGTTCTGACCCAAGCCGGACTATCGATACTGACTGCCTATCTACCGGCATACACAATTCTCCAACCGGACAAAAAAGGTCTGAAGAAGGGTTTTGGCCCGAAACGTTGCCCATTTCCTTCGCTCCATAGATGCTGCTGCACCCGCTGAGTTTCTCCAGCACTTTTGTTTACGATCTATTCTACATGTTCCTCGATCTTCATCCCCTTTGTCTTATTTTCACACCTTACACTTCCTTATCTCTGTATCACCTTTCCCCCCCCCCCGATTCAGCCTGAAGAAGGGTCTCGACCCGAATCGTCACCCAATTCCTTCTCACCAGAGATGCTGCCTGAGTTTGTGTCTATCTTCTGTCTCTGCAGAACATGGACAGGTGACGTTTTGGTACACTCCATTTTGACTGTGTGTTGTGACTTGCTAAATATATATGTCTAAATCCCTGTGTTGGCTCAATATCATTATTCTGCTACCAATGACCGAGGAATGAGCATTCTCCCATTTTGGGATAAAGGACATGATCTTCCCCCCTCGGCCAAGGATGTTGTTGTGTCATTCATCAACATCCTGGTCGACATCCCCCTGTGCACAGAGCCTTGAGATAAGAATTCACATCCACCCTCTAATAGGAGGAAAGTTCATTCTCAAGCCCATTAACTCAGCCTATTCAATCAGACTACTTCCTCTTCCATTGCTGTCACTGATGGTTTTATGCCAATGCACACAACTCTGGAATAACCTTTTCTCTGGTGTGTTACTAATGACTTCCTGCTGTTTCAAACACAATGTGCAAAACGACCAGCTCTGTAAACTTGGTCAAGAGTCTCCAGTAACTTATTAAAACTACCAGGGTTGTGAGGATGCTGCAACAAACTCTGGCTCACTGGGGTTTCAAAGACTTGTGTTCACCACTCCGGCTCCACCAGTTGTTTACCAGGATGTGCCTTTTTAGTTGAGGCCGAGTCTGTCCAAAGCAAGCGTTGTCTGCGGAGGGCGCTCAGCATCGCCAAGGACTGCTCTCACCCCAACCATGGACTGTTTACCCTCCTACCATCCGGGAGGCGCTACAGGTCTCTCCGTTGCCGAACCAGCAGGTCGAGGAACAGCTTCTTCCCGGCGGCTGTCACTCTACTCAACAACGTACCTCGGTGACTGCCAATCACCCCCCCCCCCCCCCCCCCCCCCGGACACTTATTATTATTTATTCAAATCATTTGCTATGTCGATCTTCCAGGGAGATGCTAAATGCATTTCGTTGTCTCTGTACTGTACACTGACAATGACAATTAAAATTTAATCTGAATCTTATTTGACACATCTATCAAGTACAGCTAAAAACTTTGTTTTGCATGTTCCCCCACTGAATCAGATATCTGTACTAATACTATACATAAATAGAATAAATCCAAACTCCATACAATAGGGGAATAGCAGAATGCAGAATATAGTTCTCAGCATCACAGCACAGTAGCTCCAGAGACAAGGTGCAATGTAGAAGTGTATTGGGCAGTACCCTAGTTTATGGAAGGGCCATTCAGAAGCTTGATGGCAGAGGGGAAGAAGCTGTTCCCGAGTCTAATGGTGAGCATTTTCGAGCTGCTGCCTAATGGGAGTCAAGAGAGGGGATAGGGAGAGGCCAAATACAGGTTAAGTGACCACTATTTGGCAGTTGAAAAAGGAAGACAGAAGAGATTCTGGCAACCAAGAGAAAACAGAATATGCGGCCACTGTTTGACAGATGAGGTTGAAACAGAGGTGTAACTTCCTCCTAAAATGCAAACAATTTGACAAAACAAGGAATTCGGACTGTAAACGCCTTTCTCACCAGGGACTAACTCTACAGAACGTTTTTCCTTCTATTATTTATTATGTAAAAGAATATGTGTGTTATGATTGTGTTTATAATTTGTTTGGTTGTTTTGTTGTTTGTCTTTTTCACAAAAGTCCGCGAGCATTGCCACTTTCATTTCACTGCACATCTCGTATGTGTATGTGACAAATAAACTCGACTTGACTTGACTTGACTTGAAAGCAAACTTTGACAAACTCAGTGTGGCAACCCCTGATTTTAAAGAACTAGAGGATACATCAAAACTAAGAATAATCCTTGGTGAAGGAAATACGGCACATCTTGGTGCACAATACGTAACAGCATGCCATAACCTGAGAGACGGTGAATGACCAACATACACATATGTACGCACACACTAATTGACATTAACTAACTCTAAGAAAGTCTGAAGAAGGGTTTCGGCCCGAAACGTTGCCTATTTCCTTCGCTCCATAGATGCTGCTGCACCCGCTGAGTTTCTCCAGCTTTTTTGTGTAACCTAAGAAATTAATATTGAATTGCTAAACTTGCTATTGTGTTGTACTGCTTACAGCAGCAAGAACTTGTAGCAATCAATAAAGGGCTATCGGCCTATTGCGAGTTTATGTACAGGGACATATCTATCCATGCACTGTGTACTTGTATTTATAATTATGCACTTTAAACATGTATGTCATAATACTTTGGCAATATAACAATGTGTTTTTATCATGCCAATAAAGTTTTTTAATTGAATTGAGAGGGGGGAGGGGGAGAGGGAGAGGGAGGGGGAGGGGGAAGGGGAGAGAACGAATCTGTGAGAAGGGGAATGGGGCTGTGAATTGTTCTGCTGAGCCAGCATAGACACAATGGGCTGAATGGCCTCCTCCTGTGTCACAGGCAAGCACAGTTAGTGGAATTCTGAAGTTTAAACCGCACAGACCATTTTATATTGCAACATTTTGCCAGAGATTAGTCTGTACTTAGAACAAACGTTCTTCAATGATTGTTAGAGCCAGTTTTCACGGTTATTCTACTGGCCGTGGGCCAGAATACAAATGGGGTTGTAATTAGTCAAATTGTGCAGTGTGCTGACATGTCGACTTGATCCAAAGACTGTAGTGCTTCAGACTGGCTGGCTGCTGATGTTCGAGAGAGATAACCAAGACTCCTTATGTCTTTCCTATCTCATGGCTGGTTGATCCCAGGGACATGTCTGATCCCAGTGTCCGAGTTATGAAGGAATGCATTGCTTTAGTCCTTAAAGATGGAGGTTAAGAGATCTTCCCGATATAGATGTAAAAGCAGAATATCACAGTTTTCACCCCAACTATATTCAGTCTGAAGAAGGGTCCCGACCTGATACATCTCCAATGTCCTCCAGGGATGCTGCCTGACCCACACTTACTCAAGCACCACATGTTCTGCTCCAGATTCCAGCATCTGAAATTCCTTGCACCCAGTTGAATGTGTAATGGTCCACGTTTTCCATTACACAGAGGGTGGTGGATGCCGGGAACACGCTGCCAGGGTTGGTGGTGGAGGCAGCAACGATAATGGTGTTTAGGCACATGGTAATGCAAGGAATGGAGGCATATGGATTACGTGTAGGTAGATGAGGCAGACATTGAACATGGACATCGTGGGCCGAAGGGCCTGTTCCTGAGATTAATAGATTCTTTATGAGTAAGGGTGACAGAGTTTATGGGGAGAAGACAGGAGAATGAGTTAGGAAGGAGAGATAGATCAGCCATGATTGAACAGCAGAGAAGACTTGATGGGCCGAATGTCCAAGTTCTACTATTCCTTATGACCTTCACGTGCTGTACTGATCCATGTTTGATGTTCTATCTGTGATACAGCAAGGACTGGGTTGGAGAGGTGAAAAGTTGTTGGTGATGCCACCTGTTTGGAGAGACCTGCAGAGAGGGAGAGGGAGAGGGAGAGGGGGGGCAGGAGAGGGGGGGAGAGGGGGAGAGGAAGGGGGGGGAGGGGGGGGGGGGGGGGGGGGGGGGGGGGGGGGGGAGGGGGGGGGAGGGGGGGGGGGGGGGGGGGGGGGGGGGGGGGGGGGGGGGGGGGGGGGGGGGGGGGGGGGGAGGGGGGGGAGGGGGGGGGGAGGGGGGGGGGGGGGGGGGGGGGGGGGGGGGGGGGGGGGGGGAGGGGGGGGGAGGGGGGGGGGGGGGGGGGGGGGAGGGGGGAGGGGGGGGGGGGGGGGGGGGGGGGGGGGGGGGGGGGGGGGGGGGGGGGGGGAGGAGGGGGGGGGGGGGAGGGGGGGGGGGAGAGGGGGGGGGGAGGGGGGGAGAGGGGGGGGGGGAGGAGAGGGGGGGGGGGGGGGGGGGGGGAGAGAGGGGGAGAGAGAGGGGGAGAGAGGAGAGGGAGAGGGGGGGAGAGAGAGGGGGAGAGAGGGGGGGAGAGAGAGAGAGAGGGAGAGAGGGGGGAGAGAGGAGAGAGGGAGGGGGAGAGAGAGGGGGGGAGAGGGAGGGAGAGAGGGGGGGAGAGGGGGGAGAGAGAGGAGAGAGAATGAGGAGGGGAGGGAGAGGGGGGAATGGAGAGAGTGTGGTGAATAGAGAGAGAGGGAGAGAGAAAAATAAAAAGAAAAAAGGAAACTGCAAAACGCTACAAATAAAATTGTGACGTCAGCTTCAGAAAGGGAACAGAAATCCAGTCAATCATTTCCAAATATGGTCAAGTAATCAGCGGTGAAACAGGAACACAAGCCCGAGCAAAGATAGAAGATTAAACAGCGGCTGTTGGCTGGTAAAAAAAACTCCAAAAAAACTTGCATTCTAACCCTTTACGCAACTTGCAGACATCCCAAAATATTGCACCTTTTGAAATGTAGTTTTAATGATTCCATGAAGTAAATCTGCAGCCAATGTTCACGCAGCAAACTTCCACTAACATAATTATTTAAATGATCTTGAGAAACTCAGCGGGTGGGGCAGCATCTATGGAGCGAAGGAAATAGGCAACGTTTCAGGCCAAAACCCTGAAGGAAATAGGCGACGTTTCTGGCCGAAACCCTTCTGGGTTTCGGCCCGAAACGTTGCCTATTTCCTTCGCTCCGTAGATGCTGCTGCACCCGCTGAGTTTCTCCAGCACTTTTGTCTTCCTCCGATTTTCCAGCATCTGCAGTTCCTTCTTAAAACAAATAATTAAATGATCTGCTGCTTTGAAGGTTTTCATTTGCGCAATATATGTTGGGCCAGGTCATAGGTGTTAACTTCCTTGGGCTTCTACTATCCATGTCACAAGTTATGGGAGTAGAATTAGGCCATTCGGCCCCTCGAGTCCACTCCACCATTCAATCATGGCTGATCCCCGCCTCCTAACCCCACTTTCCTGCCTTCTCCCCATCACCCCTGACACCCGTTCTAATCTCTAAATTATCTATCTCTCCCTTAAAGATATCTACTGACTTGGCCTCCACAGCCCTCTGTAGCAATGAGTTCCACAGATCAGCTACCCTCTGACTAAAGAAGTTCCTCCTCAACTCCTTTGTAAAAGAGCGCCCTTTAATTCTGAGGCTGTGACCTCTAGTCCTAGACTCTCCCACCAGTGGAAACATCCTCGAATCAACGGATCATGAATGTCATTGAACCAACTACAGTATCTTGGTTATCAACTCTTTTCCGAATAACACTAACAAAAAAACACCAGCAAAAGGTCTATTTCTTTACATTCAATTCAGTTTCAGAGATAGATAGCCTTTTATTGTCATAATAGATGCCATTCCCACCTTCTCATCCACTCGCTAGGGGCAACTTTTCGGAGGCCAATTAACCTACAAAACCCGCACATCTTTGGGATGTGGGAGGAAACCGGAGCACCCGGAAAAAACCCAGGCGGCGGCAGGGGAGAACGTGCAAACTCCACACAGAAAGCACCCAAAGTCGGGGTTGAACCCAGGTCCCTGGCGTTTCAAGGCAGCAGCTTGACCAGCTGTACCACTGTTACAGAAACAACACCAGCAGTTTTTTTTACTAGATATTTGATCGCCTGTCTTACTAGAGAAAACTGATAAAATATTTGGCAACTTATTAAAATATCTAAATGTTTGGATTTATGGGGGTGTGAGCAATGGGGGCAATGGGATGAAAAGTATTTGAAAAACAGAGGGAACATTTGTTAAACTCCTGGGTGGAAAAATAAACTCCATGCAAAGTTGATAAAGTGAGGACATTGTGTTCAAGAAGGAACTGCAGATGCTGGAAGATCGAAGGTACACAAAAATGCTGGAGAAAACTCAGCGGGTGCAGCAGCATCTATGGAGCGAAGGAAATAGGCGACGTTTCGGGCCAAAAACCTTCTTCTGATGGGGACTGGGGGGGGGTGGGGGGGGGGGGGGGGGGGGAGGAGAAGGAAGGAAAAAGGGAGGAGGAGGAGCCCGGAGGGCGGGGGGATGGGAGGAGACAGCTCGAGGGTTAAGGAAGGGGAGGAGACAGCAAGGGCTAGCAAAACTGGGAGAATTCAACGTTCATGCCATCCGGACGCAAGCAACCCAGGCGGAATATGAGGTGCTGTTCCTCCAATTTCTGGTGTTGCTCACTCTGGCAATGGAGGAGACCCAGGACAGAGAGGTCGGATTGGGAATGGGAGGGGGAGTTGAAGTGCTGAGTCACCGGGATTTCAGGTAGGTTACTGCGGACTGAGCGGAGGTGTTCGGCGAAACGATCGCCCAACCTCCGCTTAGTCTCCCCGATGTAAATCAGCTGACATCTAGGACATTATTCCTTGGAGTGCAGGAGGATGAGGAGTGATCTTATAGAGGTACAAAATCATGAGGAATAGATTGGGTAAATGCAGAGTCTTTTACCCAGAGTAGGGGAATCAAGAAAAAGAGGTCATAGGTTTAAATTGAGGGGGAAAAGATTTAATAGGAACCAGAGGGTCAAATTTACTTTTACACAAACTAAGGGTGGTGGGTGTACGGAACGAGCTGCCAGAGGAGGTGGTTGAGGCAGGGTCTATCATTCAACATTTAAAACACATTTGGACAAGTACATGGATAGGACAAGTTTAGAGGGATGTGAGCCAAATGCCTCCTTCCACACTGTACGACGAGGAAACAAAGTACACGAGAAAGAGAATTGTATAACAAAGAACTGCAGATGCTGGAAAAATCGAAGGTAGACAAAAATGCTGGAGAAACTCAGCAGATCAGGCATTTAGATGCTGCCTCACCCGCTGAGTTTCCCCAGCATTTTTGACAAAGAGAACTGATCAGTATAAATGTGTAAGAAGGAACTGCAGATGCTGGTTTAACATCAAAGATAGACATAAAATGCTGGAGTAACTAACTCAGCGGGACAGGCAGCATCTTCGGACAGAAGGAATGGATGAGGTTTTGGGTCGAGACCCTTCTTCAGATCAGAATAAAACTCTAACAAGAGTTAAAATAGTTGTAGGAAGTAACTTCAGATGCAAAGATAGACACAAAATGGTGGAGTGACTCAGTGGGTCAGGCAGCATCTGTGCGGAGAGGGAACGGGTGATGTTTCGGGTCGAGACCCTGCTTCAGACAAAACAAAGTGGTGGCTCGGCAACTGTTGGAGCGTGTGGAGAGCTGGTTCTGCAGCTTCCTCAGCCAGCCAGCCCCGAGACCTCGCCCCCATGTCACTACACTGCGGTTTCTGCAGAAAACATTTCCCCAACATCCTCTCAACGGCTGCAGACTGCTATCTGCAGAGGCAAGCACATTTGTACTTCACTGCTAGTAAAATACTAATGGCCTGCAGGCACGGCTGGCAGACAGGAAACCTTAAGTTACTGGAGGAGGTCGCAACTAGGTTTAGTTTAGCTTAGAGAAACAGCACGGAAACAGGCCCTTCGGCCCACCGAGTCCGCGCCGACCAGCGATCCCCGCACACTAACACTATCCTACACACACTAGGGACAATTTACGTTTACACCAAGCCAATTAACCTACACACCTGTACGTCTTTGGGGTGTGGGAGGGAACCGAAGATCTCAGAGAAAGCCCACATGTTCACAGAGAGAACGTATAAAATCCGTACAGACAGCTCCCGTGGTCGGGATCGAACCCGGGTCTCTGGTGCTGTAAGCACTGTAAGGCAGCAACTCTACCACTGTGCCGCCCTAGATCCCACAAATAGCATTGTAATAAATGGCAAATGGTCCATGCCAACCAACGTGCCCTAACTGTACTAGTTCCATCTGCCTGCTGTTGGCCCAGATCCTTCAATACTTCCCTTCTACATGTTCCTTAAACGTTGCAATAGTCCCTGCCTCAACTACCGCCTCCGGCAGCTCCTTCCCTATACCCACCTCCCTCTGCATAAAAGAGTTACCTCTCAGGCTCCTGTTCAATATCTCCCCCCCTGCCCCCCTCACCTTAAATCTATGTCCTCTGGTTCTCGATTCCCCTTCTCTGGGCAAGAGACTCTGTGTACCGTTCTACGTTAAATGTAAAAAAGAAATAGGAGGAAGGAGCCTGGATGTTCAGCTCCCAGCAAGAGAGTTCACCCAGTAGCCAGTATCAGACATCAGTCGGATTGTGCCTGTCAGAGATGATCATCTCTGGAGGAGAACCTTCTGCTTGTTTAGTTTGGTTTGTGTTCAAATCTAACTGGCCAGAAACTAAAAGACCAGGGAACTAAATCCATCCATCCATACATCACGTCATTCTCCATCTGTCCAGCAGTTCTCCCGCCCGCCCACACAGTTTATTTTCTCACTACTAGATGTTTAGTTTGACTGCAGAGTTTTTTTTTTGCTGATGATTGATAAAAGACATCCTCAAATTTATTTCTGTTACTTCCTTATTTTTCTGACCATTGCCCCTTGAAAGAGCTAGATAGGGCTCTGAAAGATAGCGGAGTCAGGGGATATGGGGAGAAGGCAGGAACGGGTTACCGATTAGGGATGATCAACCATGATCACTTTGAATGGCGGTGCAGGCTCGAAGGGACGAATGGCCTCTACTCCTGCACCTATTGTCTATAAAAGTCACATATTCTCACGGCGACACTTTGCCAGGAGAGATGTCAGACAAAATTCAATGCCGAGGCACAGAAGGCGATGGATGGGAAGAGACGCCAACCAGTTGTAAGGAAGGAAGGAAAGGAGGAGAAAGACACAAAGTGCTGGAGTAACTCAGCGGGTCGGGCTGCATCTCTGGAGACAAAGATGGCTGAAAGCGTGAAGAGAGATCCAGACCTGAAACGTCACCCATCCTTTCTCTCCACAGATGCTGCCTGACCCGCAGAGTTACTCCAGCACTTTGTGTCTATTTCTGGCATAAACCAGCACCTGCAGTTTTTTTTTTGTTTCTGGGATAGGAGGAGGGCTTGATGAAGAGAGAATCCAGAGGTCTCTGCTCGGCCTGTTGAGTTACTCCAGCACTTTGAGTTTTTGTGTATACCAGGATCTGCAGTTCCTTGTTTTTGCAGGAGTTAGCTGGCAACATTAACGATATATGCGGCTTGCATGGTGAAGAGTTGAAAGATGAGAAGGTAAGCCAATATGGGTGGGGAAAAGTGAAAAGGGAGGACAGGTCCCAACCCAACTTTACATGACCTGATCTCAACATGCCCAAACTAATTGCCAAATATGTGTTTTTCCTGAAGCAGCATTTTGTGAGCTGTACATGTCTCGGCGAGACCTGGTGCTAATGGTTGAGCAATCCTTCAGCATACCAGCGCCTTGCACAACAGCCTGCTTTCAAACATGCCGCAACATCACCAAGTCATTCTGTGAAATGTCAGGAGGTACATTATGAAATGTGGACGTTCTTCACAATATTCCTTTAATCGTTCAACTCTCTCGTTAAAGCCGCGTTGGGACAATTTTCCCCCATTAACAATGATAAACACACGTTTGCACCACAGTGTAATGGCCCTGTCCCACGGTACGAGTTCATTCCAAGAGCTGTCCCGAGTTTAAAAAAAATCAAACTCGTGGAAAGCACGGAGAATGAACGTAGCGGGTACGTTGGAGCTCGGGGACGTCTCTTAGCGCTAACGGCAGGTACTCGGGAAGACTCGTGAAGATTTTTCAACACGATGAAAAATGTCCACGAGAGCCCCGAGTACCGACGAGTGGCCATTACCGTAAATCTCAGAGTTCGAGTCAGGGCAAACTCGGGAGAGCTCTTGGAATGAACTCGTACAGTGGGACAGGGGTTTTAGTCTTTGCCAAGGGTTGGCATCTCAAAAATAAAAAGTTACTGAAACTTTACGACTGAAATGAGAAGAAAATGCTTCTCTCAATGGAGACTTCTTAAAATTCACTTCCTCAAGAGTCCTTGGGGGTCCAGACATTAGTTGCATTCAATGCAGAGACTGAGAGATTTCCAGATTTTGGAGGGAATCAATGGATATGATGCTACAATACTGAGAATAATAAGTATATTATTATTGCACTACGTTTGTTATTTATTGAAGTTTTTCTTTTTTTTTTCTCTTCCCCCTGTTATATACTATGGTTACATATTGACATATTCTGTCGTGCTGCAGCAAGTAAGAATTTTATTGTCCCATCCGGGACATATGGCAATAAAACACTTGAACTATATTCTGCATTCTGTATCTTCCCCTTTGCTCTGCCCATTGTACATGATCTGTCTGTATAGCGTGCATCACAAAATTTCACTGCACCTTGGTACACATGACAATAATAAATCCACACCTAAATACTTGGGGGAAAAAAAAAAGACACAAGATCCTCCCATGTCCTCATGAATAAAGTTGCCTGGGGTGTTGGGGACGGGTACTTCATTCACGGCACGGTGACAGAAACGCCGCAGTAATCCCTGGAATCGAGCCGGGGGGGGGGGGGATTGTGTCAAGAGACTGAGTTTAGAGACACAGCGTCGATACAGGTCCTTCGGCCCGACGAGTCTGTGCCGACCAGCGATCATAATCCCGTACACTAGCACTATTCCACACATGCACACACACATGCGCGCACACACACACACACACACACACACACATGCGCACACGCACACACACACACATGCACATACACACACACACACCCACGCACACACACACACCCACACACACACACACACACACACACACACACACACACACACACACACACACACCCACACGCACACGCACAACCACACACACACACACACACAACTTTACAAATAATACTGCTGTGGACTGCGGTTCTGTACAACTGCTGAAGCCAGTCACTCTGGATTAAGAGGAAGCAGGGTTTGATGGAGCAGTGAAGAGCATCGACTGCCAAAGTGAACCTTGATCCATCTGCATTCGATTCACTTTATGCTCTCTCATCTTTTGCCCATCTGGGTTACACATCGCTGCACAGTCAGTTCCAAATGAATCTCAGCTAAATACATACATTCCTGGGACCGTGAACTATAACTGGCACGCACCATAGGGCTCTTTTTGTTGGGACATTTCAAATAGTCTCCAGGAAATAGAACAAAGCAGGTCTTTGAATTCTGTGTGGGAGCTGCTGCACGAGAATATACAGCTCACCCAAGTCAGGGCAGTGGGATCAAGAGTCAGTTACCATCCCAGGGGGCACACTTTGATTAGTCAGTGTTGTTCTTATTACGTTGGCATTCACAGCAAGGAAGCCAACCAGAACACACATAGAAAATAGGTGCAGGAGTAGGCCATTCGGCCCTTCGAGCCTGCACCGCCATTCAATATGATCATGGCTGATCATCCCCAATCAGTACCCTTTACCTGCCTTCTCTCCATACCCCCTGATCCCTTTAGCCACAAGGGCCACATCTAACTCCCTCTTAAATATAGCCAATGAACTGGCCTCAACTACCTTCTGTGGCAGATTCACCACTCTCTGTGTGAAAAATGTTTTTCTCATCTCGGTCCTAAAAGATTTCCCCCTTATCCTTAAACTGTGACTCCTTGTTCTGGACTTCCCCAACATCGGCAATAATCTTCCTGCATCTAGCCTGTCCGACCCCTTAAGAATTTTGTAAGTTTTTTGTAAGATCCCCCCTCAATCTTCTAAATTCTAGCGAGTACAAGCCAAGTCTATCCAGTCTTTCTTCATATGAAAGTCCTGACATCCCAAGAATCAGTCTGGTGAACCTTCTCTACACTCCCTCTACGGACTCCCTTTGCAAACTGGCGGCAGTGGTTATGTTGGGATTTATATATAATTTCTGCTTTTCTTGTCAGAAGAAACAGACTGAATGCAAACAGTTAGTTGCGATGCATTATGTGCCTGGCAACTCAATCAGTCACAGAGCACAGAGACAGGCCCTTCGGCCCAACTTGCCCATGCCGACCAAGATGCCTCAAGATTACGCAATTAAAAATCAATTCTTTCCTCCGACTCCCTCCAACAAATAAAATGCGTTCATTCCCGTTTCAGGGTGGTTAAGAAAAGAAGGGCCTCAACCCGAAACCTCACCCATTCCTTCTCCTCCAGAGATGCTGCTGCCTATCCCCGCAGAGTTACTTCTGATGCTGATCATCCCCAATCAGTACCCCGTTCCTGCCTTCTCCCCATATCCCCTGACTCCGCTATTTTTAAAAGAGCCCTATCTTCAGCAGGGGCTTCACGACGTCAGTTCCCCCCCAGCAACCCCGATAACATTCCAACTTGGCCACGTGGAATGACGTCACTCGCGTGCTAGATATTGTACAGAAATATCGACCATATTGCCCCGGGTGACATCGTTGGGCATTCCTTGGGCAACCTGGTCGGTTTGGGTGCTTAAGAAGGAACTGCAGATGCTGGAAAATCGAAGGAAGATAAAAGTGCTGGAGAAACTCAGCGGGTGCAGCAGCATCTATGGAGCGAAGGAAATATGCAACGTTTCAGGCCAAAACCCTGAAGGAAATAGGCAACGTTTCGGGCCGAAACCCGGAAGGGTTTCGGCCCGAAACGTTACCTATTTCTTTCGCTCCATAGATGCTGCTGCACCCGCTGAGTTTCTCCAGCATTTTTGTCTACCCGGTCAGGATGGGACAGATTGGGATGTGTGTCGGAACAGTCAATAATTAGCTCCACCCTTCAATCAATCTTGTTATGGAGCGAAGGATCTTTCAATAGGCTATCCCTTCAACGACTCTCATCTCTTTCTTCTGCCCAAAACCCTCGACGCAGGATCAAAAAAGGCAACGCTCTGGTCTAGGGCTCAGAAACGGCGTGGAAATCCGTGGGGGGTTTCGGGTCTACCTCCGACGAACAATTTTATCGATACTTCCCCTTTCACCTCAACTCTGCTCATCCAAAGTTCCAATCCTCCTAATTTGAGGAAGGACATCCTTGCGATTGAGGCAGTGCAGCGTAGGTTCATGAGATTGATCCCTGGGATGGCGGGACTGTCACATGAGGAAAGATTGAAAAGACTAGGCTTGTATTCACTGGAGTTTAGAAGGATGAGGGGTGAATCTTATAGAAACATGTAAAATTATAAAAAGGACTGGACAAGCTAGATGCAGGAAAAATGTTCCCAATGTTGGGCGAGTCCAGAACCAGGGGCCACAGTCTTAGAATAAAGGGGAGGTCATTTAAGACTGAGGTGAGAAAAAACCTTTTCACCCGGAGAGTTGTGAATTTATGGAATTCCCTGCCACAGAGGGCAGTGGAAGCCAAGTCATTGGATGGATTTAAGAGAGAGTTAGATAGAGCTCTAGGGGCTAGTGGAGTCAAGGGATATAAGGAGAAGGCAGGCACGGGTTATTGATAGGGGACGATCAGCCATGATCACAATGAATGGCGGTGCTGGCTCGAAGGGGCCGAATGGCCTCCTCCTGCACCTATTGTCTATGTTTCTATATAAAGCACGGCTGGCAAGATGCAACCAGACCGAGAACACTCAACCTGAGAGCTTTGCAGGAAGCAAAGTACGAGGCAGAACAACATCAGAAGACATTCTCATTATGTGCTCAGACTTAAGGAAGTGAATAACAGTGCCAGAAATAGACACAAAGTTGTGGAGTGACTCAGTGGGTCAGGCAGCATCTCTGGAGGACATGGACAGGCGACATTTGGGGTCAGGAACCTTCTTCAGACTGATTGGAGTAAGAGGGCACCTGGAGGAATCTTCCTACCACAATCAGGGAGCAGTCCTGAAGGACCATCTTCCTCATTGGTGACCCTCGGACTATCCTTGATCGGACTTTGCTGGCTTTACCTTGGACTAAATGTAATTCCTTATCATGGAAACATAGAAAATAGGTGCAGAAGGAGACCATTCGGCCCTTCGAGCCAGCACCGCCATTCATTGTGAGTATGGCTGATCGTCCCCTATCAATAACCCGTGCCAGCCTTCTCCCCATATCCCTTGATTCCACTAGCCCCTAGAGCTTTATCTAACTCTCTCTTAAATCCATCCAGTCACTTGGCCTCTACTGCCCTCTGTGACAGGGAATTCCATAAATCTGTATCAATATAGATCATGTGTCTATACACTGTAAATGGCTTGATTGTAATCATGTATTGTCTTTCTGCTGACCAGATAACATGCAGCAATGGCTTTTCCCTGTACCTCGGTACACGTGACAATAAACTGAACCTAGACTGGATGGCACCTGGTTCTCCCATTCCACTTCCACCTGTATTCCTTCCTCCGACTTCACTGTTCCTGCCTCTTCTATCCTTATCTCATATTTTTTGTCTTTTCATCTCCAGCCTTTGTCTAACTATCTTCCAATCAATCAAACTACCCCCCCCCCCCCTCACCTGCATCCACCTATCATTTGCCAGGCGTTGTCCCACCCTCACCTCTCTTCCAGCTTTAGCTCCCGCCAACTGTACAATCTGCTTGAAGAAGGGTCTCAGCATGAAACGTCACCTGTCCATGTCCTCCAGAGATGTTGCCTGACCTCCTGAGCTACTCCAACACTTTGAGTTCCAATCCCACTGAGCTCCTTTTCCAGCTAAACCCCAATAAACCAGCAATTTATTCATAATCCAACCCAGAGTACAGACTTATTTCTGCCTCTAAGGTCTGTTGCTGTGCTGGACGATCTAAGTGGAGCAGTCTTTAGAGCCGATCTACTTTTTCTATTAGCAATGTGGAAAGTGTTCTATTTCTTTGTCATCTATTAGATATTTTAAATGTAAACAACAGAAATCATAATTGCCAAATTGTCGGACCAAGCTGGAGGCTGGCATCCAAAGCTGGAACAAATATTGCAACTTGTGCAGCGATGATTCACAAGTTCCATTCAAGTAGTGAAGTAGTGACTGTGGTGTGGGTCGTTGAAGAAAGATCAGCGTAAAATCCGTGACGTTGGTTACCAGTGGACATGAAGACCGGCGGTCTGGCAAAAGTGTTTGATCTGCGGTGTGTTTGAAATACTCACGGGTCCTGTCTTTATTCCAGGCATGGCAGCTGATAGGTTCGAGCAGGAAGCTGTGGTAAGACATGGCTGATCTTCTGCAACTAAAACAGATGGAAACAATTTACATCAGACAGAGACAGAGACAGAGACAGAGACAGAGACAGAGACAGAGACAGAGACAGAGACAGAGACAGAGACACACACAGTTACAGAGACAGAGACACACACAGTTACAGAACAACTGCGACTCACACCAATGGACTTCCCACAGCCCCAGATGAAACACATTTATATCTATCCTTGCAAAGTCCATAAGTCAAAGGAGCAGAATTAGGCCATTCGGCCCATCGAGTCTACGCTGCCATTCGATCATGGCTGATCTACGTTTCCCTCTCAACCTCATTCTCCTGCCTTCTCCCCATAACCCTTGACACCCGTACTAATCGAGAATTCACACAAAATAAAACACCACGTCCTCTGCTGACATGGGGACACAAAGAACTGTAGATGCAGGAATCTTGAACAAAATACAAAGTGCTGGAGGAACTCAGCGGGTCAGGCAGCATCTGTGGAGGGAATGGACGGGTGATGTTTCAGATCAGTTTAGTTTAGTTTATGGTTACGTGTACCGAGGTACAGTGAAAAGCCTTTGCTGCGCGCTAACCAGTCAGCAGAAAGACAATACATGATTACAATCAATCCACTTACAATGTACAGATACATGATAAAGGGAATAACGTTTAGTGCAAGGTAAAGCCAGCAAAGCCCGATCAAGTATAGTCCAAGGGACAGCAAAGAGGTAGATAGTAGTTCAGGACTGCTCTCTGGTTGTGGTAGGATGGTTCAGTTGCCTGATAACAGCTGGGAAGAAACTGTCCCTGAATCTGGAGGTGTGCGTTTTCACACTTCTGTACCTTTTGCCTGATGGGAGAGGGGAGAAGAGGGAGTGCCCGGGGTGCGACTCATCCTTGATTATGCTGCTGGCCTGGAGGTATAATGAGTGATGGAGTGAGCTATAGACATTTTGGTTTGTAGGAATGAGGCACACCAGCCACAAAAAAACTCACTTCACTTCCTGAAATACCTGGAGCATTTTTCATTAGTTTCTGGTTACAGATACGAGCCATTTAGTGAACGCTGAATTCAATATTCCACCTCTTCCCACACGCAATCCTCTGCCTACGATGTCTTTGAGCTGCACTTTCAATGAACACAGTGTTAATATTTCTCAAGCTGAAGAATCCAAGAGAACTCATTCGGATTCTAGATGGTGAATTCAAGAGGAACAAAGTGTAAGCGTGGCTTGCAGTGGCCATGAACGGTCCCTCCTACAACACCTACCCCTTGTTAGTTCAGTTGTTATTTTCTGCATCCATGGTTGTATCCTGTATTAGTTTCAGCCCAACAGCTCCACAGAGTGACACAGCATGAAAACATGCCCTTCGACCCAACCCATCTATGCCAACCAAGATGCCCCATCTACACTAGTCCCACGTGCCAGCATTTGGTCCATATGCCCCTCTAAACCTTTCCTATCCATGTACCTGTCCAAGTGTCTTTTAAATGTTGTTATAGTTCCTGCCTCAATTACCTCCTCTGGAAGCTCATCCAAATATATCCACCACCCTAGTCAATTACAAAGCAACAACACTTTCAACATCTCTCAGTGGTGCAGCTGGTAGAGGCGCTGCCTCACATCATCGGAGACCCAAGTTCAATCGCGACTTCAGGTGCTGACTGGGGTGGGAGGTTGCAACCTTCACGTGGTCCGCCCTGTTTCGACGAATGCAGTCAACCCAGCGAGCACAATCAAATAAGATCAAATAGAACAAGTTCAGATTCAGATTCAACTTTAATTGTCATTGTCAGTGTACAGTACAGAGACAACGAAATGCAGTTAGCGACATAGATTTATTTATTGAAACCATATTCTATTTACATGCATACATTCATAGTGTTTTCCTGTGGGAGGAGTATCCGGGGGGGGGGGTGGGGTGATTGGCAGTCACTGAGGTACATTGTCCTACAACTTTAGGCTGTGCTCGCCATACGCAAGAAGAAGAAGGCGCTGTCTGTGTGGAGTTTGCCATTTCTCCCTGCGACCCCGTGGGTTTCATCCCTCAGCCCAAAATCGTGCGGGTTTGTAGGTCAATTGGCCCTCTGCAAAATTGCCCCTAGTCTGTAAGGAGTGGGTGAGAAAGAGGGATAAAGCAGAACTAGTGTGAATGGGTTGTCGTGGACTCGGTGGGCTGAAGGGCCTGTGTCCCTGCTGTATCTCTAAACTAAGCCGCACAAATTAACCCTTCTTTACTCTACTTTTCCACCACATTTTCCAAATAACTCCTATCTACCCTTATTACACTGCATAATCATCCTACCCTAATGTTTCTGTACAACGAGTCTCAACATTCACCTTCAACACACACAAACACAAAAATAAAATGCCTTTAACCTAAAAATTAAAAAAAGGCACAATTGACAGATTCAACCACATCTCTGTAACAATCTGGGGCTGACATCAAATCTTCAGCACACAAATGGCATGTGTCTTGGTTGGGACTAGCACAGAAAGCCGAACAAAGTCAAACAAAAAAACTATCTTCATTGTGCTGCAAATTATTGTTTAGTCCCCATCATTGTATTCGGGGCATTCTGTGGGACTCTGCCCTGCTTGTGGAGTACAAGACTCTGTTCCTTCGCACCCTCGACTCCCACAATACTAATTGCACAGAGAGCTCTACAAAACGGCCCACTTTTCTCTCGCGACTTGGCATTTTCCGAGCATAAATTACATCATTTACCAGCACAAAAAGTTGCACAAACCTTGACAAGCTCTGCCCTATGAGTCAAGATCGAGAGGTTCCGCTTAAAAGGGAAGGGGAAAAAATCACAAAGGGAACTTGCTAATCATTCTTTATTTTAAGGGGGAAACATCTGAAATGTTGAACCTACCTGTAAACAATTAAAAGGCAAAAGATCCCAGTTAAAAAGTTGAGGGTTTTCTTGTTTTTGGTGGAGAGGAGTTGCCTCTGTTCATGGACTCTGTTCCGTCAACATGAACGGCGGTGCAGTTGTAAGAGAGAAAAAGGGCTGAGTGCCTGATTCGCCCTCTCCTACTTCCCTTTCCTCTTGCAGAGATCCGACCACTTCCTGATGTGGGCGGTTGACTCGTTCACCAGCTGCCTCTCAGCTCTCAGCTCTCCACTCGTCCCCTCCCTCCTCGCCTCAACACCAAACAAGGCCAACACCACTCCCACAGCCACTCTGACGAACACGTTATGTTGCAATAAATGGATTAACCCTCTGTTGGCCGTAGAATAGTTGAGAGTCAAGATTCAAGAGAGTTTATTGTCATGTGTCCTAGATGGGACAATGAAATTCTTGCTTTGCTTCAGCACAATATATGAGTAGGCATGACTACAGAACAGATCAGTGTGTCCATATACCATTATATACATACATCTTGACTTTGACTCTGACATGGGGGGGAGTGCAGTGGAGAGATAAGTTTTTTTGGCCTTCCATCACAGCGATGTGATGGATGTTTATGTAAATTATGTTGTGTCTTGAGTCTATTTGTTTGTAATGTATGGCTGCAGAAACGGCATTTCGTTTGGACCTCAAGGGGTCCAAATGACAATTAAATTGAATCTTGACCTTGAATCTTGGGATCAATAAATAAGCAGATAAAGTGCAAATAAACAGGTAATGGTCTATTAATTTTCAGAGTTCTGTTCCAGTTGAGTCTAATAGCCTGATGGCTGTGGGGAAGTAGCTATTCCTGAACCTGGATGTTACAGTCTTCAGGCTCCTGTACTTTCTACCTGAAGGTAGCGGGGAGATGAGTGTGTGGCCAGGATGGTGTGGGTCCTTGATGATGCTGCCAGCCTTTTTGAGGCAGCGACTGCGATAGATCCCCTCGATGGAAGGGGGGGTCAGAGCCGATGATGGACTGGGCAGTGTTGAGCCAAACTGTGTCATGGAAACATTCAGATGCTGGTTTAAACCAAAGGTAGACACATAAAGCTGGAGTAACTCAGCAGGTTCAACTCTTTCTTTTAAACATGCTGGAGGGCATTTGTTGAATATTTCCTTTTTCAAAGATGGTACATGGTACACAGTTGGTTTCACATGAAGAGGAAAGTTAGATCATTAGAAGAGCGCAAACAGGAAGCTGGAGAGAATTTAGTGAAGATTAAGTTGATGACCCAGGTTCAAGGGTTTTGAAGATGGCCACATAACTGGCTTGGCAGCATCATTTGAGAGAGATTTAGAGTATACGACAGTAACTCTGTGGGGAAAATCAGTCATCATAGGACATCAGCATCAGAGTGAGATTTCAGGGGTGACATTGAGTAAGTTCCATGGAAGACCCAAGAGATAGGGAGTCAATGAAAGTCAAGAAGATCATCTTTGTCGATAGGATTAACAGCTTATTTTTAATCCATTTGAATTTATAAAAGGTAGACACAAAATGCTGAGGAGCTCAGCGGATAAGGCAGCATCTCTGGAGAAAAGGAATAGATGTCGTTTTGGGTCGAGACCCTTCTTCAGACTCTCAGAATTTGTAATGGGTAAAGTTTAAATCATACAATAATGTAGGGATGGGTATGGGCTTCTGGGGCAGTAAAGATAAGATGGGGGAAACACCCAATTTAGCTGAAGTGGACACAGGTAGCTGTTGGTAATGCAGTGGGAATGTTCAAGGTGGTACAAAATCTGACTAATCTGACTGATTGTTTGTGTAAAACTACTAGTCATGCTCCTTCCTGTAATTTTATACAGTCGCATCTGATCGTAGCAATGTGAGACCCAAATGCTTCACGGCCTTGTTATAAACATCAACTTTAATAACTTGAACTCAACCATAAGGGTTAGCACTACACGCTACGAGTCCCAGCTGTGGAGGCACTGGTATCGTTGTCTCGTTGTAGGACATTGATCATTCTTTTAACCTGGATATTTAAGTAATGTATTGTGTTTTGTTTTTTAATATATAATTTATGATGCTTTTATAAGTGATATACTAAGATTTTAGAAACATAGAAAATAGGTGCAGGAGTAGGCCATTCGGCCCTTCGAGCCTGCACCACCATTCAATATGATCATCCAACTCAGTATCCTGTACCTGCCTTCTCTCCATACCCCGATACCTTTAGCCACAAGGGCCACATCTAAAGGTACATTTTATACGTACTTTATGATATTTTATAATATGCAATGCATTTCTTAATGTTGCCCCTTGTCTGGACCTTGAGTCCGCAATAAAGTTTATTATTATTAATAATAAGATTTCTTTTGACAGGAAGACCCGATCATACTGGCTGGTTGCAGAAGCGAGAGGCTCAAACCATTTTCACCCTTGCAGTGAGCCGCCAACACTCGATGCACATGAGAAACACAGTGGTTCCTCAATATAGTTGAACCGGAAGTAAGAAGCAACAGGGTGAGAGTGGAACAAGTTGCAGACAGGAAGCTAACATGTCGTTTCGGCAGACCAGAACCATCGTTTTGACAGCTTACCCGGCAGAGCAGCTGAGTGTAACAGCAAAATCCATTACAAGTCCTCATGCAAGGTGTGAGTTGCTCATCCAAAATAGGCATTGTATATACTTCAGTTGGGACTTGGTGCAATGGTTCCATTATTATAACGTATACCATAGTACAGTGGATTTCTTTTTCCATACAGATCAGCGAGATTATTGCTTTACACAAGTACAATCCCCCGGATAGCACATCATGAGAAGAAACAGCCCACTAAGTCTAAATGCAAGTTTTGGCGCAATTTCACATTCCCAACTGAACATGGGTTTTCTCTATTTAAGATGGAACTGCAGATGCTGGAAAAATCAACGGTAGACCAAAATGCTGGAGAAACTCAGCGGGTGAGGCAGCATCTATGGAGCGAAGGAATAGGTGACGTTTCGGGTTGAGACCCGAAATGTCACCCATTCCTTCGCTCCATACATACTGCCATGCCTCACCCGCTGAGTTTCTCCAGCATTTTTGTCTACTGTGGGTTTTCTCTGGGTGCTCCGGTTTCCTCCCACACTCCAGGTTTGTAGAGTAATCGGCCTGGTATCATTGCAAATTGTCTCTTGTGCGTGTAGGATAGTGTTAATGTTCGGGGATCGCTGGTTGGCACAGTCACGGTGGTCCGAAGGGCCTGTTTCCGTGCTGTATCTCTAAACTAAACTAAACGCAGGTCACCAGATTTTGGCACCATTTCACAGTCCCAATGGCAGCTGGCCATAAAGGCGAACTGTCGGCCCTCTCCTCGCCCAGTGATCTACAGCCTTCATGCCGCGAAACACCTCCCGCAGCCGACCTAGAGGGCGCGGAAGGTTAGACCCTAGTTCTTCTTACCGGTCCTCTGTCCAGCATCTGCAGCGTTGCCTACTCCTCCCACCTCCAAGCTGGTTCCCAGTCTACAGGCTTAGCATAGAGATACAGCAGGCCCTTCGGCCCACCGAGTCCACATCGACCAGCGATCTCCGCATATTAAGACTATCCTATACACACTGGGGACAGTTTACAGTTATGCCAAGCCTATCGGCCTACGAACCCGCTGTACATCTTTGGAGTGTGGGATGAAACCAAAGATCTCGGAGAAAACCCACGCAGTCTCGGGAAGAATGTACAAACTCCGTATAGACAGCGCCCATAGTCGGGATCGAACCTGGGTCTCCGGCGCTGTAAGGCAGCAACTCTACCGCTGCGCCACCCTCACCATCACTGCTCCGGTTTCGGGGACTAATGAACGGAACATTCGCAAATCTCCATC